>NC_091298.1:17458242-17488242 GCF_038502225.1 Cherax quadricarinatus
CCAGGAAATAGATACATCATTATATGAGTGAATATTATTTATAAAGTAATTATTTATATCCAGCAATTAATATTTTAATGTGAAAAGTAATGAGACACAATATGCGGTTTATGGCATTTTACTGACAAGACGTTTTTACCACCTGAAGAACTGATACAGTCTCCTGGTGGGCGAAACGTTTTCTCAATAAAATACCATAAACCTCATATAATGTCTCACTGACACACTTATTCGACATATTCTTCCACTGATATAAGTCAAAAGTAATACAAATATCAAATAACTTTTAAATAAAAATTGTCACTTGTTTTTTATTCTCTACTGATTTCCTCAGATTTTCATTTCGAATTTCTATGTTACTTTATGAATTGTTCCATCCACAGTATTGTGACTTTTATCCTTCATTGCACAGCAGTTTCGCCTTCTATTGAAAGTTGTTAAAGACACAAGGTATCGTTTTTCCAAGTTGCACACCAACGTATTTTTTTTTGGTGGTGGTGGTGGTGGGGGGGGGAGTGGGCATGAAAAAAATATTACATTACTTCTTGTGTATTTTGAGAATGTGACAGAGATCACGAAATCTCTCAGAAATTACTTCTTATTACCTGTAATTAAATTGTGCATTATATTATACACCTCTTGCGAGTCCTGGTCATGGACCGGACCGCGGGGGCGTTGACCCCCCAGAACCCCGTCCAGGTATACCTTGTGGAGCTTCAAGATCCACAGTCTCTTCAAGGCTACCCTTTATTGGAGAATTTCTCTAGGACTAGGAAGCGGCCTGGCCAACTAGGCTGTTTATGTAGGCAACCCACAGTCCAATTGCAACCCAGATATTCACGAATTACTCGGAGAAACTTTTTATATTCACTCTTGCAAAGGAAATCAGACATTAAGAGACCCTCAGACCCAAACAAGGGATACCTGTTTGGGTCTCCAGTTTCTACATATTAGGATATACCTGGTAAGAAAGCAACAATGTTAGGTAGGAAGTTACTTATGTCTGAGGAATAATATAATCTTGGACCACACTGACTCTCATGTCTGAGGAGTAAGATAATCTTGGACCACACTGACTCTCATGTCTGAGGAGTAAGATAATCTTGGACCACACTGACTCTCATGTCTGAGGAGTAAGATAATCTTGGACCACACTGACTCTCATGTCTGAGGAGTAAGATAATCTTGGACCACACTGACTCTCATGTCTGAGGAGTAAGATAATCTTGGACCACACTGACTCTCATGTCTGAGGAGTAAGATAATCTTGGACCACACTGACTCTCATGTCTGAGGAGTAAGATAATCTTGGACCACACTGACTCTCATGTCTGAGGAGTAAGATAATCTTGGACCACACTGACTCTCATGTCTGAGGAGTAAGATAATCTTGGACCACACTGGCTCTCATGTCTGAGGAGTAAGATAATCTTGGACCACACTGACTCTCATGACTGAGGAGTAAGATAATCTTGGACCACACTGACTCTCACGTCTGAGGAGTAAGATAATCTTGGACCACACTGACTCTCATGTCTGAGGAGTAAGATAATCTTGGACCACACTGACTCTCATGACTGAGGAGTAAGATAATCTTGGACCACACTGACTCTCACGTCTGAGGAGTAAGATAATCTTGGACCACACTGACTCTCACTTCTGAGGAGTACGATAATCTTGGACCACACTGACTCTCATGACTTAGGAGTAAGATAATCTTGGACCACACTGACTCTCACGTCTGAGGAGTAAGATAATCTTGGACCTCACTGAATCTCATGTCTGAGGAGTAAGATAATCTTGGACCACACTGACTCTCATGACTGAGGAGTAAGATAATCTTGGACCACACTGACTCTCATGTCTGAGGAGTAAGATAATTTTGGACCACACTGACTCTCATGTCTGAGGAGTAAGATAATCTTGGACCACACTGACTCTCATGACTGAGGATTAAGACAATCTTGGACCACACTGACTCTCATGACTGAGGAGTAAGATAATCTTGGACCACACTGACTCTCATGTCTGAGGAGTAAGATAATCTTGGACCACACTGACTCTTATGACTGAGGAGTAAGATAATCTTGGACCACACTGACTCTCATGACTGAGGAGTAAGATAATCTTGGACCACACTGACTCTCATGTCTGAGGAGAAAGATAATCTTGGACCACACTGACTCTCATGTCTGAGGAGTAAGATAATTTTGGACCACACTGACTCTCATGTCTGAGGAGTAAGATAATCTTGGACCACACTGACTCTCATGTCTGAGGAGTAAGATAATCTTGGACCACACTGGCTCTCATGTCTGAGGAGTAAGATAATCTTGGACCACACTGACTCTCATGACTGAGGAGTAAGATAATCTTGGACCACACTGACTCTCATGTCTGAGGAGTAAGATAATCTTGGACCACACTGACTCTCATGTCTGAGGAGTAAGATAATCTTGGACCACACTGGCTCTCATGTCTGAGGAGTAAGATAATCTTGGACCACACTGACTCTCATGACTGAGGAGTAAGATAATCTTGGACCACACTGACTCTCACGTCTGAGGAGTAAGATAATCTTGGACCACACTGACTCTCATGTCTGAGGAGTAAGATAATCTTGGACCACACTGACTCTCATGTCTGAGGAGTAAGATAATCTTGGACCACACTGACTCTCATGACTGAGGAGTAAGATAATCTTGGACCACACTGACTCTCACGTCTGAGGAGTAAGATAATCTTGGACCACACTGACTCTCACGTCTGAGGAGTACGATAATCTTGGACCACACTGACTCTCATGACTTTGGAGTAAGATAATCTTGGACCACACTGACTCTCACGTCTGAGGAGTAAGATAATCTTGGACCACACTGAATCTCATGTCTGAGGAGTAAGATAATCTTGGACCACACTGACTCTCATGACTGAGGAGTAAGATAATCTTGGACCACACTGACTCTCATGTCTGAGGAGTAAGATAATTTTGGACCACACTGACTCTCATGTCTGAGGAGTAAGATAATCTTTGACCACACTGACTCTCATGACTGAGGAGTAAGATAATCTTGGACCACACTGACTCTCACGTCTGAGGAGTAAGATAATCTTGGACCACACTGACTCTCACGTCTGAGGAGTACGATAATCTTGGACCACACTGACTCTCATGACTTAGGAGTAAGATAATCTTGGACCACACTGACTCTCACGTCTGAGGAGTAAGATAATCTTGGACCACACTGACTCTCACGTCTGAGGAGTACGATAATCTTGGACCACACTGACTCTCATGACTTAGGAGTAAGATAATCTTGGACCACACTGACTCTCACGTCTGAGGAGTAAGATAATCTTGGACCACACTGAATCTCATGTCTGAGGAGTAAGATAATCTTGGACCACACTGACTCTCATGACTGAGGAGTAAGATAATCTTGGACCACACTGACTCTCATGTCTGAGGAGTAAGATAATTTTGGACCACACTGACTCTCATGTCTGAGGAGTAAGATAATCTTTGACCACACTGACTCTCATGACTGAGGAGTAAGATACTCTTGGACCACACTGACTCTTACGTCTGAGGAGTAAGATAATCTTGGACCACACTGACTCTCATGTCTGAGGAGTAAGATAATCTTGGACCACACTGACTCTCATGACTGAGGATTAAGACAATCTTGGACCACACTGACTCTCATGACTGAGGAGTAAGATAATCTTGGACCACACTGACTCTCATGTCTGAGGAGTAAGATAATCTTGGACCACACTGACTCTTATGACTGAGGAGTAAGATAATCTTGGACCACACTGACTCTCATGACTGAGGAGTAAGATAATCTTGGACCACACTGACTCTCATGTCTGAGGAGAAAGATAATCTTGGACCACACTGACTCTCATGTCTGAGGAGTAAGATAATTTTGGACCACACTGACTCTCATGTCTGAGGAGTAAGATAATCTTGGACCACACTGACTCTCATGACTGAGGATTAAGACAATCTTGGACCACACTGACTCTCATGACTGAGGAGTAAGATAATCTTGGACCACACTGACTCTCATGTCTGAGGAGTAAGATAATCTTGGGCCACACTGACTCTCATGACTGAGGAGTAAGATAATCTTGGACCACACTGACTCTCATGACTGAGGAGTAAGATAATCTTGGACCACACTGACTCTCATGACTGAGGAGTAAGATAATCTTGGACCACACTGACTCTCATGTCTGAGGAGTAAGATAATCTTGGACCACACTGACTCTCATGTCTGAGGAGTAAGATAATCTTGGACCACACTGACTCTCATGACTGAGGAGTAAGATAATCTTGGACCACACTGACTCTCATGACTGAGGAGTAAGATAATCTTGGACCACACTGACTCTCATGACTGAGGAGTAAGATAATCTTGGACCACACTGACTCTCACGTCTGAGGAATATGATAATCTTGAGCCACACTATATGGTATACAGCCGCCACATTAGGTTAGAAGTGTGTAAGAACTTTTAAAATCTTTTTCCAGCTGCGTCTGGTAAATACTTTCTGCCTCTGGGGAAGTGTTACCCTCGTCAGTGATAACATTTACGAGCCACTAGAAAAATCTTGTTTAAGTAAAATTTAATGAACATTCGACAAGATCCAGTCGCAGATAAGCAAGAGTGAGAACTCCTCCTTTCTCTCTCTCTCTCTCTCTCAAGAGAGAGAAAAAGAGAGTGAAGAGAGAGCGAAGCTGTAGAGGCTGGATCCATAGTTTTAAAAAGAGGTACGACACGGCTCCTGAGACACTTTCTTATGCGTGTGTGTATATACAGAGCGGTCTTTGATGCGGAAAGTAAGAGGCTTATGGCAGTGGCTGTTATGTGTCAGATTTAAGTGTAGTGAGACCAGTATCTAGTGAATAAACAACGAAGAAAGTAGAAGTGTGGGTGTTGATAAGACAGTTATAATGGAGAGTGGAAGAAGAGACGAGACTGTCTGCTCTTGTAGAAAGAATGGAGCAAGATAGATTAAAAGGTCGTATAAATCTGGAGTAAACATTAAAGTATAAGTGTTAGAGAAAGTTATGGTGGGAGATCATGGAGGATGATCCTGAATCTCAAATGCAGTGGTTGAACATCAAGCTGGTATATATGAGCGTCAGGGACCTGAGTGGATTTATCGATTTAATATGAAGTTGACGTATGAGAAGCGTAAATTATTCAGGAAAGAATCAACAATATTTATCACAAATAATATGACTCAGCGTAAAACATATATGAGCTACAGAAAAACCGGCTTGAACCGCAGGTAGCAGTTAATTTACAGAAGACCAGATAAGACCTTAGATTGATGAATGCGCCCATGATGTAAATATTCGTGGAGACACAGTGACTGGAAACAGTATTACGTATATGCATACACACACACACACACACACACACACATCAAGAAGTGTGTATATCTGTTTACTGTATATACCTTAATTGTTATTTTAGATATTAAAGTTTTTTTTGGCTGGCAGTGTACAGCTGATGAGCAGCCTTAATGCCCCTCGAGCTTAAACAAACCAACAAACCAAACAACTACCACCTCCAATACAGAATAAACTGGTGCTATCAAAGTACAGGAGAGAGTAGCAGTAACCAGGCACTAGGAACATAAATTAAGACCAACACAAAACCTTGACACTAACATCAATATTTATGACCATTAGACCCCAATGAAACGAACTGTACGCGGACTACAAGGTGAAGAATTAAATTCTTTTTCTTTAGCAAAATTGAATACACTAGCATTGTGCTGCTACCCTATTCTATATACTCAAATAGTGGGAACAAACGCTAGCTATGTTTTTTTCTATAATATTCCATCATACAGTATGAATTGTGTACATCAAGTAAAGGCAATTGTTTAGAGAGTAAGTCATAAACTCCGTCAACAAACTTGTTTCTGGGTCTTCCTTTCCTCCATCTTATTATGCAGGCAAGAGAAGTGAAAGGAAGAGGTTTTTGTGTTGTCAGGTAGCTTCACATTCCTGGGCGCCCGTGCAAGTGTTCCCTTCAAGAGCAATAAACAGGCTGACACTTGAGCTGTACACAACTTGCTAGCCACACCACTTGGCAACTCCTCCTCCCACCTGATCCACCTTTCCCCCATCCACCCCGTTACCCTCTCCCACACACCCTCTCAGTCCCTCTTCATTAACCGGCCGTGTGTGGTCTCTACACTTTTTATCTTACTGTTTCTGTCGTGGGATTACGGAGTCTGCATCTGTTGTGCTTATCTGATCACACACACCTGCTGTATCCACAATGTGCCGCACACCTGGTGTACACACATGTCACATACCTGGTGTATACCCATGATACACACCTGGTATATACACGTGCTACATACACACACCTGCTGTACACACGTGCCACACACATGGTATGACCATCCTAATGGTTACCTAAAGACACTTCCTGAAGAGGGGTCACCGCCACCGCGGTCAAGACCCATACCAGGCCTTCTGGTTAATGGCTTGATCAGCCAGACTACTGAAGCTAGTCGCACGCACTCCATCGTAGTATGCACTACAGCCCAGCAAATCAGGAACTACCCTTAAGAAACTTTAGTAAGTTTTCTCTTGAAGACAGCCACGGGTTGAGGGTATTTTGCACTATTTGCAGGGCCTCTTTCTTTTGCAGGGAGAAATTTCGGTGTGTAGATTTAGGATTATTTCCTCCAGAAACTTCCATGGGTAAATTATGATATATATATTTTTCGGCTACGTTTCATGACGTACAGTTTGCTGGATCTCCAAAAATTTAGGGGCTTGACTGAATTTATGCGGGCGGTGATGGTTCTTTGCCCATTCTCCAGACCAGCGATTTCCCTTGCATTATAAGGGGCTGTTAGTGCAGAGCAATAGTAAAGTGTAGAGAGAACATATAAGACAAGTATCATCATTAGCTTGGCATCTCTTGTTCTGAAGGTTCTACAAGGTATCCAGACTATCAATTTACTTACGGTTGTGATAATAACATTGTCTTAATCTTCTGATATTAATCTTTGCCTTATTAAGTGGTTTAAGTTTGTTTTATACTCCGTTCCAATTTATATTTGGAGCATCCTCCATGGATACCACTCTCATTATATAATTTACTACCGTCTGCATGAATAATACAGTGTTATGATTATGAGAAAAAGATTTTGAGTGAGTATTGTAGTTTTTTTCTTACTGTGGCAGCTTTTAATTGTACTTTGTTTACCATTACTCTCTGGGCTCTATTTGTTAAAATGTTACGTATCCATTTGTCTAATTTTCTAGCAAGCCCTTTTGAACGCATTTGTCGAAGACTTTTGCAAAGTCTGTGAACTCTACATCTGCATTTCGTTTGTTTTCTAGTGCATTTAAGACCATGTAATAATGAGCCAGCAAGTGTGAGGGGCAGGAGCGACCTGTTCTAAACCCATGATGCCCTGAGTTTTGCAACTGAGTGATATATGGTGAATATTCATATGTGTGATGACTATGAAAGGGAAACATAGCTTGCTTTTGTTTACACAATGTAGCTATCATGTAGAATAGGATAGCCGTACACTGCGGGTGTTCCCACATGTTACTATCGTATAGAATAACATAGTTGCACACTGCGAGTGGTCTCATAACATAACTATCAATCATAATAGGGTAGTTCCGCATTACAAGCGTTCCCATAATATAATAATCAAACAGAACAGGGTAATTGCACACTGTGAACGTTCCCAAAGTGTAACTATCATATATAAAAAAGGTAGCCGCACTCAGTGGGTGATCGATATTGTTGAATTAAAAACAAGTCTTTCTTTTTCGTTCTCTTCAAACACACTTTTACTTCTTCATTCCTACTGTAAGATCACCCCATCCCACAGGAGCTCCCTTCCTTTTACACACACACACACACACACACACATACACAAGAAACAGAAAAGCTGGTCGTTATTATGACGCAGGGGTCAGGAGCTGTGAATCGACTCCAGTCAATCAGTCAATCAGTGGCAGCACCTCAACGCCCAAAAGCCTGCAGACATGGTTGATGCTCAGTTAATTTTCAGGCCAAACTTCAGAACAGGGAAGAAATGTAATCTAAGTGACTTTGACCGTGGGAGCAAAGAAGGTCCTACCCAGCAATATACTAGACAATTATTGCATATCCAAGCAGAGTAATGGACATGAAACACTGAAGTACATGTATGTAAATAAGACACAAGATGATATGGCGTTTTATCGAAAAAATGTTTCACCCACCAGAGACATCATTGCTACCAGTACAACATTTCTGACATTCATGTTCGAAGTATCAAAGAAGCTAATGGAATGTGGGGTTGAAACACGTGGAGTGTGCCTTCATCAGAGAAATTCAACGTGGTTTTATGGATACAATATCCTGTCTTGTAGCCCGATGGAGCTCTACGACATCGAACTACAAGACACAGGAGTATGCTGCCTGGACAGATTGAATTCTCCTGTGTGACAAAAATACTGTGTACTTTGATTCAGAGTGTGTAGGTTGGAATCCTGCTGTGGATTGAGAGAGAATGTTTGTAAATAATTTCGCCCGAAGACAAACTGTTTGTACGTGTGTGTGTGTGTGTGTGTGTGTGTGTGTGTGTGTGTGTGTGTGTGTGTGTGTGTGTGTGTGTGTGTGTGTGTGTGTGTGTGTGTATATATATATATATATATATATATATATATATATATATATATATATATATATATATATATATATATATATATATATATATATATGTCGTGCCGAATATTTAAAACTGGTCAATTTGCAAGAACTCATTTAAAATTAAGTCCTTTCTAAAAAATTCTCTTATACGTTTAAAGATGCATTTTTTTCATTAATGTTAATGTAAAAATTTTTAATTTTGCTCCAAAAGAATCTAGAAAACTTACCTAACCTTATTATAACAAGAACAATTTATTTTAGCCTAACCCAACTAAATATATTTTAGATTTGTTTACAGTAATTTAGTACTAAACAAACACAGTGAAATATATTTTTTTCGTTATGTTCAGAATGATTTTGGCGAAATTACTGCATACACAAATTTTCGCTTGTCCTATATGGCAAGATGAGCGTTGCTATTTAAGCCAAGATCGCAAGTTCTGCCTATTCGGCACGACATATATATACATGTGTGTGTGTGTGTGTGTGTGTGTGTGTTTATGTATATCACAAACATGCTATACGAGATGCAAAACAATCATGGGGAGAGTTAAATGATAGCTCTAGGCCTTTCGTGATGCAATCAACATATCAGGAGCTTGCAATATTGCAGAAAAGAGGTGGAGGTCCAAGCAAGTATGATCACAGGGAGCGCCTTTGCAGAGACGCTCCCTGTGATCATTGAACTCCTCCCCCCCGTGGGGGGTTCAATGATACTTCTAAGTTCAATATGAACAAATTACATGCGCATAAGACATAACGAAAAGACCAGCAATCCTGCCAGACAACAAAAAAAAAAAAGGTTTCCACATCACACTCACTGGGAGGATGTTAGTACAAATCAACAGTGTAGTCTGGGGTCATCGCCCCCCGTGCCCGGTCCCACAAACAAGTGTTTCTCTTCACATCTAAATTTCATATTGTGTTCATTGGTTCAGTTCCTTTGGTCCCTCCTTATTATAATTTTGTCTACTTGTTGATAGTTGCGGGGATCATCGACCCCGAGCACCGGTCTCACACCAGGTCTCCTATGTGAGCGAAATATTGTTATGAAGGTATCTATTGTTTCTGAGTGTTATTTACTTCATTTTTCTTGTAGTTGTGATGCAACAGTGTTTTCCTTGAATCTAAGATCTTCACACATGCTTACCCAAGTCGCTGGTATTCCTCTTCCACTCGAATATACCTGGAGGGTGTTCCGGGGATCAACGACCCCGCGGTCCGGTTCATTTACAGGCCTCGCGGTGGATCGTGGTCTAATCAACCAGGCTGTTACTGTCGGCCACAAGCAATCCAACGTACGAACCACAGCCCGGCTGGTCAGGTACTGACGTTGGATTCCTGTCCAGCTCCCTCTTGAAGCTAGCCAGGGGTTTGAGTGGTTTACTTGAGTTTACTATGTTTTAGTTTACATTTTTTTCTATACCACAATAAGTAAAGTTTGTCTTAGTTAAGTAACCTATTTATTATCTTGCGGCCCACAGAAACTGGTTTACGTCGGATCTGGAAGTCTGTCGTGTCCTTGGTCGATGCCACTCACAAATTCTAGTTATCATCTGTCTGTGTTGGATATCACATGAGAAAGATAATTGCAGCGAGTACCATGCCTTGAAGGCGAGTTTTCATCGTAGCAGCTTCTAGTTTTGCTTAGTTGTTTATTACTTTGTTTTTGTCCCAACTTGTTAAAAAGTTGAAGCTCCATGTATCCGCTTTTTCAGTTATTCATTTCGTACAATCTTTGCGTAATGTTGCATGTTGCAATGGTCTAGCAATTGCGAGAGGTAGGAGCTAACTCCTTGAATCCCATGTTTTCCTGGATTGTGTAAATGTTGTGATTTTATATACTTAGTTATCTTCCCTCTGACCATTTTTTTGAAAGACTAATAGAGTATAATATCAACGCTCTCTGTCTATTTTGTCATTTTGGTTTCCAGCACTTTTTAATAGGTCATTTTTACAGGCTACAATCTGTAACCCTACGTAGGCTCGTTTCAAATCCTAGCCCTAGCTATAATATGCTAACATCACCTCACCACAACAGTCCATTAATACGCAACCCTATTTACTACTTGGTAAACAGGGAAAGAGAAAGGAGGAGGCTTTTCCATCCCACACTTCCCTCCTCGAACCCAGGACCTTTCGGTTGTAAGTCAAACACTATGGCCTGTAAGCTACACATCACTCTTTCTTGTTACATGACTCTTAAAAATCTGTGTTAGAAACGTTGTAAGAGACTAGAGTCACATTCATGACAAGCTCGTGTGAGCTGTCAATCTTCCGTGTGTGTAAACAGAGTACTGTCCCAGGTGTGTTGTCATCAGTGAAGGCTTCATCTCTCTTATACTCAAAAACTCAATACCATAAATTGCTGTTTTGATTTCTGGAAAGGCGAAGAATTTTGGGTTCCTTTTTAATTTACTTGGCGGGTTTTTTCTTTCTTTGTCTACCCTGTGCATTGTATGTTGCTTTTACATATAATTCGAGAGAGAGAGAGAGAGAGAGAGAGAGAGAGAGAGAGAGAGAGAGAGAGAGAGAGAGAGAGAGAGAGAGAGAGAGAGAGAGAGAGAGAGAGAGAGAGAGTTAGTGGCAGAGATAGTGAGGGTTACCTAGGTCAATCAGCGGAGCTGGTACAGTGCACTATCCTGCTTCAGTCACCTTTCTCTACAGTCTGTATGAGCGGCATTCAAACTGGCGTAAACCAGCTCTTCCAGGGTTCCATAAAAATAAAGTGATAATCAACGAAGGCATATTTCAGTTACAAATTTATGCAAAAAATTAAATGAACAAAAACCATAACGTTATTAATATAAAACAATCAAAACACGCGAGAGAGAGCGAACGAGGAGTGTATGGAACCTGAGGATAAACTTGTCGGAAGATCTCAAGTTCAAGTATCACAACACTCTTACTATCACAACCGCAAGGAAAATGATAGGTTGGTTATTAAGAGACGACAAATCAGCTTGGCTGTGGTACATATGTTGAACTGAGGACACCGAGTACAAATAATTTGATGGATCAGGTCTGATCTGAGACCCGGCCGCAGGTGCTGTGACCCCCCCCCCTACCCCCGAAAGCGGCTACAAGTAACTTATATGGACAAGTCTTTAAGTCACTTATACTCTTTAGAGCGGAATAATGTTATACAATAACGCCTCATTTAAGGCAGGCAAAATTGTTGATCTAGAGAATTTAAATTCAGTCAAACACCTAAATTATCGGGGATTTCACGCACAAGAGTTTCCAGAGTTTATAGAGAATAATGAGCAAAAAAAAAGCATCTATGGAGCGGCAATTCTGTGGGCGAAAACGCCTTATGAGAAATGTCAAAGCATAATGCCCAGACTAGTTCATGCTTGCAGGAAGGCGACAGAACTCAAATAACCACGTGCTACAATAATGGTATACAGAAGAACATCTCTAAATCCACAACACATCAAACCTTGAAATGTATGGGCTACAGTAGCAGAAGACCACATCGGGTTCCACTTCTGTCAGCTAAGAACGGGAAACTGAGGCTGCAGTGGACACAGGCTCACCAAAACTGGACAGATGATGACTGGAAAAACATCGTCTAATCTGACGAATCGCAATTTCTGCTGTGACATGAGGATGGTATACCTGGAGAGGGTTTTGGGAGTCAACGCCCGGTCTGTGACCAGGCCTCATGGTGCATCAGGGCCTGATCAACCAGGCTGTTACTGTTGGCCACACTTAACCCGACGTACGAACCACAGCCCGGCTGGTCAGGTACTGACCAGGTAGGGTCAGAATTTGGGGTAAACCTTTGGGATGTGGTGGTAGGGGAGATTCCCAGTATGAATACCAGCAAACAAATGATGATATCATGTTAACATGGATCAGGACCTCTAAAGAATGTTTCCAGCACCTTGTTGAAGTCATGCCACGAATAATTCAGGCTGATCTGGGGGCAAAGGGAGCCCTACCCAGTAACAGAAAGGTATACCTAATCAAGTGGCCACTGAGAGTATATGTACAATCTAACTAATATTTGTGCAGTCCTACATAGATATGGGCACATTCTAACAAATGTGTTGTCTAAGAGATGTATGTGTACTTTCTAACAAACACAAGCGCACATTCCAACAGATATAAAAGGTATATATGTACAAGATCTAACATATATATGCACAAAATCTAACAGTTATATGTACACAGTATAACAATTCTATGTGCACAATTTAACGGCTGTGTACACAGTCATGGCTCACCTACAACAAAAACCTCCACACAATTAACCTGTCAATTCACCTGGGCAAAATTCTTTGTTCCTTGTGTTATTTCCTAATCTTTCTACCAGTTCGACAGGAGAGAGAGAGAGAGAGAGAGAGAGAGAGAGAGAGAGAGAGAGAGAGAGAGAGAGAGAGTGAGTGAGTGAGTGAGTGAGTGAGTGAGTGAGTGAGTGAGTGAGAGTGAGAGTGAGAGTGAGAGTGAGTGAGAGTGAGAGTGAGAGTGAGAGTGAGAGTGACAGAGACGGACAGAGACGATATTCCAGAGATGGGACACAGCAACAAAGGGTCACAGTTGGAAGCGGAAGACTCAGATGAATCATAAGGATGTTAGTAAGTATTTCTTTAGTCATAGAGTTGTCAGGAAGTGGAATAGTCTGGGAAGTGATGTAGTATCTGGAGACAGGATTCATACGTAGTTTTAAGAAGAGGTATGATAAAGCTCATGGGGGCAGAAAGAGTAACCTAGTAGCGGCCAGTGAAGAAGCGGGGCCAGAAGCTGTGGATCGACCCCTGCAACCACACCTAGGTTAGAGAGAGTACCTTGCTATATTATCATTTGGTCAGTGATAGTGGGTGTAGAGCCAATGGAAGGATAGACTCACAAGAACATATAATTCCTGAGCCTGGCTGGGGTTCACGTCCATAACCAGTGATGCTGCGAGACTAACTGGCAACACAATGGAAGATTCGAAACACTCTTTATCAAGATTGAATGCCTTATATTTTTTTCTGACCAGCCCTGACTAGCTCTGCTCTTTCTTCTCAATAGTTGATTAGCTTCTATTCTATCAACATTTAGTTATTTATTGTTATTTCACATTCATCTCCAAACAGTATAACTAAAAGAAGACTATTAATGTTTATGTAAGAAGATCGAGTATCTCCCCTGATGTATGTCTCCAGATGGGTGTATTATGTATACCCGAGTTGCCATATACCTGGCCACAACCACCCGCTCCCTCACTAACCCCCCTCCCCCCAAAACAGTGACCACCAGATCTCCAAACCAGCCAGTCGCTGCCCACCTATCTCAAGAATTAAAATATACTTGAAGTTACAAGATGCACTGCGATTTTAAATGAACCTCACGCTCAATAGGCCTTAAAGCAAGGAACAACAATCCCTAGTTACACACTAAAATTCATTATTATTATTATTATTATCATCATCATTAATATCATCATTGGGGTCTCAAACCCGCACACCGAAATAACTACATATGAATACGAGAGGTGTGGCAGGTGGTGCAAGATACCTCCGGTGAAAAGCATAAGGGGGATTACCAACAGATCCCTGGCTGTCTTCAAGAAGGAACTCGACAATTACCTCAAATCAGTTCATCACCCAGGTTGTGGTGCACAGGCTGCGGGTAGCGGGCATATTATCTATGCTCTTATATCAAGTTTATTTTAATCCCTAATAAAAAAGGGAATAAAGTGCACTACTAGTGTATATACACAGATATTCACCTTAGGTGTGTGTATACAGATACTCCACATTGTGTATATACACTGCAAAATATATACCACTTGGGGTGTATACATTCCGCAGTCAGATTCTATGAAATAGCCCCGAACAGGCAGACCTGACCTGCCAAGCCCCAACTCCGCCTTCCCCCTTACCAAAACCGGCCTCCTGCTACATACAATTCATCTAAGTGATTACATCACCACGCCTTTTTACTGACACATTCCAGCGTACTGCGGCCACCTTTCTTATACAGTGAACCAACACTAACTTTCCTCTACAATATATCAAGCATCATCTCCCCCGAAAAGCTGAATAGTACGGGGGTCGAGGTGGGCCAATGAAGGGGGTTAGGGAAGGGAGAGGGTCGGGTCGATGACGGAACCCTGGCCAGCTGGCCACCCCTTTCTCCCTACCCTAACACCAACCAACCACTGGAGTGAGTGGGGAGTAAATTCCCTCTCATATAGGCCTCCAGGAGCATGACAAAGTTGATGAATTGGCTAAAAAAGCATTATATAAAGAGTGATGGGGAGGCAGTGTTCAAAATTCCCAACCTCTCCCAGAAGTTAACTAAAATTTTAATTGTGATACATATTTAATATACAAAAATGTTTACAATATAGTCTTGGAGACACAGATATCATGGGTACACATATATAGCACAATACATTGATTAAACTTAGGATAACCCAATAAAGTCAGAAAATGTGACCTTAACAGAAATAAGTCACACTAATTTGACTGGGTCATCCCAACTTAATGTAATACATATACGAGTGTGAATTTCATTCTGATATCCTCATGATCCTTGTAAAATATCATGTATATTTACTTTCACTGGCATCCTTGATTATATTGGCTGGCTCTCCACACTGGTACAACAGCGGTGGCAGTTTATTGATCAGGGAATTTGTCTTGTGAAGCAGAGTTTCATTATGGGAACAAGGTCATCCACTGGTTTACCAGTCCACCCAGTAAGACATTAATAAACATCAGGTCATAAAATGCACTTTAAGTTCATCAGTGATTCCTCCCAACCAGTATGGTGAATGGTGATACAATTTCGACTCTCTTCCTCTGTGTTTCTGCCTGACCAACTCACTAAGTTTCCTTAGATGTGTATTTCCTTTCCAGTATCCTTCTTCCCTTTCACTTATCTTATCCTTCCTACGCTGTATAGCCCCTGTGGCTTAGCGCTTCTTTTTGATTATAATAATAATAATAATTATCCTTCCTACATCCCAGCACATATTTTCCTACTTACCTCTCTTCTCTATCGCGCTCGGCTCATGACCGAGGACCAGTGGTCGGGCGTTACCTGGAAGTTACCTGGAGGTTATTCCGGGGATCAACGCCCCCGCGGCCCGGTCCATGACCAGGCCTCCCGATGGATCAGGGCCTGATCAGCTAGGCTGTTACTGCTGGCCGCACGCAGTCCAACGTACGAGCCACAGCCCGGCTGATCCGGCACTGACTTTAGGTATCTGTCCAGCTCTCTCTTGAAGGCAGCCAGGGGCGTAGCAAGAGGCGGGACATACGGCTAAATCGTCTAACACCTGCAACCCATTAACTAGCAGTAAAGATACCTGGGAGTTAGTCTTGTGTGCTGCATCATGAGAAAGGACCTTAAAAATATATCCCAATGTAAATAAGCCAAATTACTTGGTCCCAGGGTTATCCTGGGGTTCTAACTCCCGGTGGTTAACAAACTGAATAAGGTGGTCTACCGCCTTACTTCCTTCTCTCAATAACCTGCCTGACACCCTCGTTTCTTTCCTCACGCTTGTGATATAGACCATCCTGAGAGATGTCCTATACCACAGAAATTATAATAACTCTGGATCCGTCGTAAGTAAACTTTTGAAACTACTGAAACTCATAATGGTATGTCTGAGGATATCTTCATCACCTTACTAAGGTATCCCAGTTCAAGCTCACAAATTTTATTACCTGATATACAAAACCCATCTAGTGTGATGGAATAAAAGATTCCAAACTGATATAACTAAGGTATTCCGGTGGGCCACTGACAACAATATGTTCAATGAGGAAAAACTCAGTTACTACGTCACGGAAAAAATGGAGGGAATAAAAGCAAGATCAGGGTACAAGACAAACTCAACCACTCAGTACAACGTAAGTCGAATATGAGAGATCTGAGAGTGATAATGTCAGAAGACCTCACGAACAAGGAGCACTGCAACTGCAAGAAAAATGCTAAGTTAGATAACTAGAACCCTCAGAACAAGAGATGCCAAGCCGATGATGATATTCATCAGGTCAATCGTTCTCTAGGCCGGAGTATTGCTGTGTACTAACGTCCTACTTAAGACAGGCGAAATGGAAATGGAAACACATTCACCATCAGAAGTGCGCAAGCATTGCAATTCAAATGACCTCCGAACTGCAACATCCCCGCCCGTTCCATTTTATTTAATAAAAACTAATATTTTATCTTCTGCCCTCGGTAATCTCCCTGTTTTACTTGGTCCACCCGCCTATCCTTCAAGTAAGATGTGCATTTTTCACACGCATTGCAGTTCGTGATTACTGTCCTGTCTAAACATCTACAAAACAGTAATGTTTACAAATAACCAACGCGTCTGAGAGGAAACCATAAACGACGTTATTCTAGGCTAACCTAAATTTACTTACATTTACGTACTGTTAACAGCCAGTAACTAAATAAACGAGTGGCTGACGTTTCGTAGCACAGGAGATATTGTAAGTTCTTTGAGCGTTGGTACCCCCACGCTCACTGTTAAGTTGGAAGCCTGGTACAACAATGGGTTCCGTGGCGGTGTGTACAAGACTTACAGCGTCATGGCGTTGGCATGCACTTTCTCTACTTGGCCTCTAGTCCAGTCAATGTGTGCTTTGACATGAAACATAATGAAGATAATTAAAGATAAATATTGAGAGGCGCCTTTGCCCTTAAGAAGATTTTATTCACTATTTGCATCTGTTTAAAATAAACTGAGTAAAAAAGGGTCTCTGATCCATTAAGCTTCTCAACTTCTTCCAGGATCTCAAGATTTAGTGAAGTGTAGTCAAGCGATAATTAGCGACGGATGGAACCTTCACCGCACCTTGGGCTGAATGACACACTCATGTTAACCGGTCCATATGATGATTATAAAAAATATGGGCCTTTCTTAATTTCATATTATTTACGTTTGATGTGAATATTTTAGTTTTTGCGTAATTTTTATTAAGTAAAATTTCTTGCCCTTTATTTTCTGTTTAGTAACTGTCTTAGTCAAATTTTCTGTATTCTCACTAAGTTTGATATCTTCTTTTAACCTTTCGCAAGAACACACTTTATACATACAGTATACATTTGTGTATTAGACTTCTGCTATGCATTAGGTCACTGAGGACGGTTTCCCGTCCCTGCTTATTTCCCCACCTTCCTCCCCTCCCCATCAATTCCCTGATAGTCGAGGTTAAAATAGGAAAACAACCCCAGCTTATGAATTCAATGAGGTTATGACTAACAGGTATCTGAGACCGTTGTTTGTTTGCTTAGTTCCTCACTATTCGTGAAGATCACATCAACAGTATCATCACTGCTAGTGACCTCCGTTATCTGTTGCCTCAATACAAACTCGTCACAGTCTCATGAGTTCTCGGGTATGTTTTATCCTGGGGTGCGTCCAAGTAGTTGTTCTCCATTTTTCTTGCAACAGTCTTTTTGTACTCTCTCCTCTCCTCTCCACCTAGTCTTTTCCTGACATACGTCAATGTTCCCTCTTCCAACACCCCCATCTAGCTTCCCTTTTCCTCTCATTCAATATTCTCGCTCCCACCACCCCTCCCACTTCCCACCAACGCCCATTCACGCCTCTCTTCCCCACCTAATCTCCCTTCTCTACATTATTCCCTCTGCTTTCCCCTCCGCTAAGTAACTTGCCCCTCTCCCCATCCTGCTCTCTAACATTACAAGACTCACAGTACTGGGAGGAATGGGGACAAATTGAAAGAGAACTAGTAGGCAGAAGCTCCGCGGTGAACAGTATCAATTAGACAACTGCAATTCGTTCACCGTTGTTCACTCACACGGCTCGCGCGACACAACGTAGACTCGCTCAAACATCACGTTCGCCAACTAGCCTTAAAGCACAAACACGCACGCAAGCATTCTGGGTCACGTCCTGTATAGTTTGTTGTTCCATCTGGTGCCTGTGGGTGTCATTATTATTTGTGTGTTTGTCTTACACATTCGCTATTGTGTCCTCTGATTCAGCTACAGCTCTTCGGGGAACATGACTCCTGTAAGTGGCTCTGCATAAGAACATAAGAACATAAGAAAGGAGGAACACTGCAGGAGGCCTGTTGGCCCATACTAGGCAGGTCCTTTACAATTCATCCCACTAACAAAACATTTGCCCAACCCAATTTTCAATGCCACCCAAGAAATAAGCTCTGATGTGAAAGTCCCACTCAAATCCAACCCCTCCCACTAAATTTGAAACTACCCTTAGTCCCAGCCTCAATAACCCAACTAGGTAGACTGTTCCACTCATCAACTACCCTATTTCCAAACCAATACTTTCCTATGTCCTTTCTAAATCTAAACTTATCTAATTCAAATCCATTACTGCGGGTTCTCTCTTGGAGAGACATCCTCAAGACCTTATTAATATCCCCTTTATTAATACCTATCTTCCACTTATACACTTCGATCAGGTCTCCCCTCATTCTTCGTCTAACAAGTGAATGTAACTTAAGAGTCTTCAATCTTTCTTCATAAGGAAGATTTCTAATGCTATGTATTATTTTAGTCATCCTACGCTGAATGTTTTCTAACGAATTTATGTCCATTATGTAATATGGAGACCAGAACTGAGCTGCATAATCTAGGTGAGGCCTTACTAATGATGTATAAAGCTGCAGTATGACCTCTGGACTTCTGTTGCTTACACTTCTTGATATAAATCCCAGTAATCTATTTGCCTTATTACGTACGCTTAGGCATTGCTGTCTTGGTTTAAGGTTGCTGCTCACCATAACCCCCAAGTCCTTTTCGCAATCTGTATGGCTAAGTTCTACATCATTTAACTTATAAGTACTAGGGTTATGGGCACTCCCAAGCTTCAGAACCTTGCATTTATCTACATTGAACTGCATCTGCCACTTTTCTGACCAAGAATAGAGCTTGTTTAAATCCTCCTGAAGTTCCATAACATCTACGTTTGAATCAATTACCCTACCTATCTTTGTGTCATCGGCGAATTTGCTCATATCACTAGTAATTCCCTCATCAAGATCATTGATATATATAAACAACAACGGGCCCAAGACTGATCCCTGTGGAACGCCACTTGTTACAGATCCCCACTCGGATTTAACCCCATTTATGGTATAAACCTTGGTAATAAATACCGGCAAGTTGGTTTAGAAAGACACGTAAGCAAACACTATAACATATTTATTAGAAAACGTTTCGGTCCTGGGACCTTGATCACTTCTAACATACAGAGGTAGAAAGACATTATATATATAGGCGGAGAGTGAGATGTGACGCACGTGACCTGAGGAATGTCATAAGAACATAAGAATGGAGGAACACTGTAGAAGGCCTACTGGCCCATGCGAGGCAGGTCCTTATCAAAACAACCCCTGCCTATGATGAGGACGGGTAGACGATGAAATCATGTGACTCCTGTGTTGTTGGGTTGGTGCTGCTTAAGTATCATGTATGCCATTGTTTTTGAAATTTTGTAGTTTCCAGTGTTGCGTTCTGTAGTGTCGGTGACGGCAATTAGTGAGGCTTCTAGGCACCGTCGGCGTCTGAGGTCTGGTTCGGTGAGAACGAGTTGTGCCTCATTCCAGTTCATCAAATGCCCAGTCGTCAGTGTTCAGTGGTCAGTCGTCACGTGAGGTCACAGACCCTGAGCTGCTTGGGGATTAGCGTGGACGGTTACAAAGCATGGCTTGCTTCTACAGTGTTTTAAAAGCTGAGGTTGGAGAGTTGAAGGAGGAGGTCTTGCTTCTCCAGGAGGAGATTAGGAGGCTGAAGGTCCACCTCAATGGGCCTGGGAGAGAGTGTGAGGTGGTTGGAGATGTGGGGAATGAGGCTTCTAGCAGTGAGGTGCAGTCTGTCTCTCACTGTGAGGAGGCTGTAGGTGGGGTGGTAGCAACGGCTACCAGCAGTGAGGTGCAGCCCAGCACCTGCTACAAGTGGCGAGTTGTTCACAGTAATGGGAGGCGCATCAGAGTAAGGAAAGTTAAGAGTGCAGATCTGAAGGTAGGAAATCGCTTCTCTGTTCTCCAGGATGAATGTACTTCAGTGGCCAGTGAAGGTAAGGGTACTACTGCCCCTGCTAATGAAGGTAAGCGCATTCTTGTGGTTGGTGACTCTCAGGTAAGATATGTTGATCGTGCTTTTTGTAATAGGAATAAGAAGATGAGAGATAGAGTGTGCTTCCCTGGAGCTGGTGTTGGGGACATTGTCAACAGACTGGATAATATCATGTCAGGTAATGGGAACAAGCCCATTATCTGTCTCAGTGCTGGTGGAAATGATATTGGGAAGGGTAGGAGAGAAGAGCTGCTAGATAAGTACAGGTCAGCTATAGATTTCATTAAGTCTAAGGGAGGGATCCCAATCATATGTAGCATCTTGCCTAGAAGGGGAGTAGGAAATGAATGGTTGTCTAGGGCAATTGGTGTAAATTGCTGGCTAGACAGATACTGCAAGGAACTTGCAATCCCATTCATTGACAACTGGAACAACTTTTATGGCAAACATGATATGTATGCAAGGGATGGGGTTCATCTCTCTGGGGCAGGGGTGGTAGCACTTGCAGACTGATTGAGAAGGCCATTGGTGAAATGCCTATGATTTTAAACTGATGGAAGATAGAGGTATGGGTGTGTGTGGGAAACAAGCAGGTTGCAACACTAGGGTTGGAAACAGTAAATGTATAAAAGGCATTCAGCATGAAGTTATAAATAAAGACAATAGAACAGGTCAGCAAACAAAGGGGGACAGCAGAGGGCAGCAAGGGACTAGCTCCCTTAAGGTTTACTATACTAATAGCAGGAGTGTTAGAAATAAGATAGATGAGCTAAGATTAATTGCAAGTGCAGGAAACATAGATATTATTGCTATAACAGAGACCTGGCTCAATCTGAAAGATAGAGAGATGCCCTCTGAATGTCACATACAAGGCTATAAATTATTCCACACTGACAGGGTCAACAGGAAAGGTGGTGGAGTAGCGATGTATGTCAGAGACAATTTAAATTGTTGTGTTAGACAAGATATTAAATTAGAAGCGTCAGCCACTGAATCTGTTTGGTTACAGCTTCTCGAGGGCCGAGAAAAACTAATTTTGGGTGTGATTTACAGGGCCCCAAATCTTGATAGGGAGTGCAGTAAACTTCTATGGGACGAAATTCGTAAGGCATCTACATACGAAAATGTTGTGCTAATGGGAGATTTCAACTATAGACAGATTGACTGGAGCAATTTGACAGGAAATTTAGAGTCGGGTGACTTTCTTGATACGATCCAGGATTGTTTTTTAAAACAGTTTGTGACAGAGCCAACTAGGGGAAATAACCTCCTTGACTTGGTTCTTGCCAGTAGGGAAACACTAATTAATAATCTTGAGGTTAATGATGAGCTTGGGGAGAGTGATCACAAATCACTCAGTTTTAACATATCATGGAATTCCCCTAATAATGGCAATCAAGTCTCCGTCCCTGACTTTCGCTTGGCTGATTTCATAGGACTGAAAAATTACTTAGGTGGGCTGAACTGGAATGACCTGACTAGGGGTCAGGTAGGTGGTGATGGTTGCCGATATGATGCTTTCCAGGGCATAGTTCTAGCTGCTCAGTCAAATTATGTTCCAAATAGGGAAATCAGATCAAACAAAAATGATCCTAAATGGATGAACAATAGATTAAAATATCTGATTGGTCAAAAGAGAGGCATATATAGGCAAATCAAAAGAGGAGAGGGGCAATTAAGAAATCGATATATTCAGTTAAAGAGAGAAATAAAAAAGGGAATTAGAAAAGCAAATAGAGATTATGAGGTTAAAGTTGCAAGAGAATCGAAGACTAACCCAAAAGGATTCTTTCAGGTATACAGAAGTAAGATCAGGGACAAGATAGGCCCAATCAAAAGTTCCTCGGGTCAGCTCACTGACAGTGATAAGGAAATGTGTAGAATTTTTAACACATACTTCCTCTCAGTTTTTACACAGGAGGATACCAGCGATATTCCAGTAATGATAAATTATGTAGAACAGGACGATAATAAACTGTGCACTATTAGGGTCACAAGTGACATGGTCCTTAGGCAAATAGATAAATTAAAACCTAACAAATCCCCAGGCCCTGATGAACTGTATGCAAGGGTTCTAAAGGAATGTAAAGAGGAGCTTAGCACACCTTTGGCTAATCTTTTCAACATATCACTACAAACTGGCATGGTGCCAGATAAGTGGAAAATGGCAAATGTGATACCTATTTTCAAAACAGGTGACAGGTCCTTAGCTTCGAACTATAGACCAATAAGCCTAACCTCCATAGTGGGAAAATTTATGGAATCAATAATTGCCGAGGCAGTTCGTAGCCACCTTGAAAAGCATAAATTAATCAACGAATCTCAGCATGGTTTTACAAAGGGGCGTTCCTGCCTTACGAATTTATTAACTTTTTTCACTAAGGTATTTGAGGAGGTAGATCATGGTAATGAATATGATATTGTGTATATGGACTTCAGTAAGGCTTTTGACAGGGTCCCACATCAGAGACTATTGAGGAAAATTAAAGCACATGGAATAGGAGGAGAAATTTTTTCCTGGATAGAGGCATGGTTGACAAATAGGCAGCAGAGAGTTTGCATAAATGGGGAGAAATCAGAGTGGGGAAGCGTCACGAGCGGTGTTCCACAGGGGTCAGTGTTGGGCCCCCTGCTGTTCACAATCTACATAAACGACATAGATGAGGGCATAAAGAGCGACATCGGCAAGTTTGCCGATGACACCAAAATAGGCCGTCGTATTCATTCTGACGAGGACATTCGAGCACTCCAGGAAGATTTGAATAGACTGATGCAGTGGTCGGAGAAGTGGCAGATGCAGTTTAATATAGACAAATGCAAAGTTCTAAATGTTGGACAGGACAATAACCATGCCACATATAAACTAAATAATGTAGATCTTAATATTACGGATTGCGAAAAAGATTTAGGAGTTCTGGTTAGCAGTAATCTGAAACCAAGACAACAGTGCATAAGTGTTCGCAATAAAGCTAATAGAATCCTTGGCTTCATATCAAGAAGCATAAATAATAGGAGTCCTCAGGTTGTTCTTCAACTCTATACATCCTTGGTTAGGCCTCATTTAGATTATGCTGCACAGTTTTGGTCACCGTATTACAGAATGGATATAAATTCTCTGGAAAATGTACAAAGGAGGATGACAAAGATGATCCCATGTATCAGAAACCTTCCCTATGAGGATAGACTAAGGGCCCTGAAACTGCACTCTCTAGAAAGACGTAGAATTAGGGGGGATATGATTGAGGTTTATAAGTGGAAGACAGGAATAAATAAAGGGGATGTAAATAGTGTGCTGAAAATATCTAGCCTAGACAGGACTCGCAGCAATGGTTTTAAGTTGGAAAAATTCAGATTCAGGAGGGATATAGGAAAGTACTGGTTTGGTAATAGAGTTGTGGATGAGTGGAACAAACTCCCAAGTACCGTTATAGAGGCCAGAACGTTGTGTAGCTTTAAAAATAGGTTGGATAAATACATGAGTAGATGTGGGTGGGTGTGAGTTGGACCTGATAGCTTGTGCTAACAGGTCGGTTGCCGTGTTCCTCCCTTAAGTCAATGTGACCTGACCTGACTAGGTTGGGTGCATTGGCTTAAGCCGGTAGGGACTTGGACCTGCCTCGCATGGGCCAGTAGGCCTTCTGCAGTGTTCCTTCGTTCTTATGTTCTTATGTTCTTAGGACACAGGCGTACCTTACATCGTCTCTGTTAGAGGCATTTCGATGCTCATTCAGGCGGACTGCAAGATCTCTGCCTGTCTTGCCTACATATTTCTTGGGACAGAACCCACAGGGGATAGTGTAGACGCCTGCTGTAGAAGTTAGAGGTGTGGGGCTGCGTTTCGTAGTGAGGTCTTTGATAGAGGATGTGTTTATGGTGGAAACGTTGATGTTACTCATAGCAAGTGCCCGGCGAGTATTCGTGGCAACATCGCCACATGGGAGTACTATGAACTGTTTAGGGGGCTGTTCCACGGGCGGTTTGTTGAGGATAGCTTGTGCCTTGAGTCTGCAATCTCGGATGAAGAACGATGGGAACTGAAGACGTGTAAAGGCTTGTGTTATGTAAGTGCATTCTTCTTCTAGAAAACAAGGGCTGGAGATGCGAAGAGCTCTCAAGAAGAAGCCAATGAGGACTCCTCTCTTAGTGCGGGTGTCTTG
Organism: Cherax quadricarinatus; assembly: GCF_038502225.1. Classification (NCBI taxonomy): domain Eukaryota; kingdom Metazoa; phylum Arthropoda; class Malacostraca; order Decapoda; family Parastacidae; genus Cherax; species Cherax quadricarinatus. Next base: position 17,483,126 of record NC_091298.1, read on the forward strand.
GTGTGAATAAAAGTGTATAAGATCTTCCTTGTTGGTAGGTTTTCTATACACTTTGAAGAGAAATTTGTCACTGTCGGGAGATCTGCACAGTAGAACGTCGAGGAAAAGAAGTTTGCCATCATTTTCGAGTTCAAGTGTAAACTTTATTGATGGTTCAACTGCATTGATCTTGTTGAGAAGGGCCTGGATATTGAGACGTCTCGGATAGAAAACCAATATATCATCAACGTATCTTAGCCAGGTAACGGTGTTGGGAATGAGGGTGCTGAATTTCTCTGTCACCAGGTTTTCCATAAAGAGGTTGGCAAGCACAGCACTGAGCGGGCTGCCCATTGCCATCCCAAAGCATTGTTTGTAACAGTTGTCCTGATACTTGAAGAAGTTGAAATTAACACACAGTTCCACTAGATTGATGAAATCTAGAAGAGGTAAAGGGAGGTCGTGGTTTTCAGTGAGCCTCTGTCTCAGAATGTTGACTGCAGCGTCAGTAGGAACGTTGGTGAAGAGGGCTGTGACATCGAAGGAAGCCATGCTTTTGTTTTTGACATTCAGGTTGGAAATTCGGGAGAGAAGGTCACCTGAGTGTTTGAGGTGGGCTTGACTGATAGTGCCCAGAAGCGCTGAAAGGTATTTGGCAAGGTGGCCGGCTAGTCTGCGTGGTGCACTCCCTATGCCCGAAGTGATAGGCCGTAGTGGGATGCCAGGTTTGTGTGTCTTAGGAAGGCCATACAGGCGTGCTGGTTTCGGTTGACCTGGTAAAAGTTTAAGTAGTTTTTTGCCTTGTTCTGATTTTCGTAAGATGCTACGAGCCTTTTGAAGGAAAGTCTGGGTACTTTGAAGTAGCACTGATTCCGATACATTCTTATGTTCTTATGACATTCCTCAGGTCACGTGCGTCACATCTCACTCTCCGCCTATATATATAATGTCTTTCTACCTCTGTATGTTAGAAGTGATCAAGGTCCCAGGACCGAAACGTTTTCTAATAAATATGTTATAGTGTTTGCTTACGTGTCTTTCTAAACCAACCCCATTTATGGACACTCTCTGCTTCCTGTCAGTGAGCCATGACTCGATCCACGAGAGCACTTTTCCCCCAATGCCATGAGCTGCCACTTTCTTTACTACTCAGGGAATTTTTTTTAATGTAGAAAAGAGCAGTAATAAAATGTTTTGTGGCCTTAAATATTTTACACATACAGTCTAGACATAAAAAAAAGTAGGGGTGAAAAACGTATATTAAAATTTAACTCAATAAATACAAAAGGTCCAAGGCTGTTGCTGGGCGGTGAGCCCAGCAACAGTTAATAAGAAGTCACGTAATAAGAAATTCAAATATACGTACAATTCTCTCTGCGTTGTTACTGGCTACAACCTCAACTACGGTGCTATTACGCAAATATTAACACATTAGTACATAACACACAGAATATCAAGTGTCACACACGTGTTGAATCCGTGTTAGTATTAGCTATCAAAGTTCTCTTCAATTCCTAAAGAATTAATACAAAATAAAATCCTGCGAACCATTCTTTGATATCCACATACTATCAAGCTTCTTAAAATGATAAGAGAGCATGATATTCCCGGTGTAACTTACAGAGTAACTTTATACTCAGCATTAAAACACTATCACAAAAATTTTAATAAATATCGGGAAGTAAAGCAAAGTTAGAAGGATAACAAAAACACGACAGTGACCATATAGACAACAAGAAAATTTAACCCAATATGGAAACTGGAATTTTGTAATTTTAGAAACTATGGTTGTCATATCTGTGTTTGTTAAGGGAACATTGTGGTTCAACAATTATACTCCCGTTACCCACGGAACAAGTGGTATTGATCAGTAAAAACACTGAAATAGCCAAGGAGTCGAACCCATGCTATTTTGGCCTGCCTCATGATGAGAGAAAACGCATTACGCTTTAGACCACTGGACCACACAATCCTTAACAATGGTGCAACCAGCGGGTCAAAACAGCATGGGTTCGACTCCTTGGCTAGTAAAGTGTTGATACATACATACATACATATATATATATATATATATATATATATATATATATATATATATATATATATATATATATATATATATATATATATATATATATATATGTCGTGCCGAATATGTAAAACTGGTCAATTAGCAAGAACTCATTTAAAATTAAGTCCTTTCTGAAATTTTCTCTTATACGTTTAAAGATATATATTTTTCATTAATGTTAATGTAAAAAATTTTAATTTTTCACCAAAAGAATCTTAGAAAACTTACCTAACCTTATTATAACAAGAACAATTTATTTTAGCCTAACCCAACTAAATATATTTTAAATACGTTTAAAATAATTTAGTACTAACCAAACACAATCAAATATATTTTTTTCGTTAGGTTCAGAATGATTTTGGCGAAATTATTGCATATACAAATTTTCACTTGTCCTATATGGCAAGATGAGCGTTGCTATTTAAGCCAAGATGGCAAGTTCTGCCTATTCGGCACGACATATATATATATATATATATATATATATATATATATATATATATATATATATATATATATATATATATATATAAATGTGTATGTGTGTGTGTGTATGTGTGTGTGTATGTGTATGTGTATGTATGTGTGTGTGTGTATGTATGTATGTGTATGTGTATGTGTGTATGTGTATGTGTGTATGTGTGTATGTGCGTATGTGTGTGTGTATGTGTATGTGTGTGTGTGTATGTATATGTGTATGTGTGTATGTGCGTATGTGTGTGTGTATGTATGTGTATGTGTATGTGTGTGTGTGTGTGTGTGTGTCTTGCCAAATACGTAAAACTTGAGATTCTGGCTTAAATAGCAACGCTCTTCTTGCCGAATAAGGCAAGCGAAAATTTGTGTATGCAATAATTTCGCAAAAATCATTCTGAACCTAACGGAAAAAATATATATTTCATTGTGTTTGTTTATTATTAAATTATTGTAAATTTCTCTAAAATATACTTAGTTGGATTAGGTTAAATTAATATAAACATGAGGCCACATGTCTGTAACTGATTCAGAGAAGTTTTTGAACTAACAGATCGGTTTGAGGGCAGATTTCCGCACTGACTGCTTGGTCAGCCAGGGTGTTGCTGCTAGCGGCCTACATATCCATCACAGCCTGATTGATTTGCTCTGTTGTCACTTTTTGGTGTTAGGGATACCGAAGAAGTACAAGAAGACAAAAAGTGATATAGCGGTGACCGACTCCATGACGAGCTATATAAATTCAAGTGTAATTATGATCAAATATATTCGGCTGGAGACGTACCACACGTCATTCAGTTTCTAATCAGTCAGACTGTGATGCTTAAGGTAGAGTCGACTATACACAAATAACCCGCACATAGGGAGGGGAGCTTACGACGTTTCGGTCACACTTTGTAAATGGTCCAAGTGTGACCGAAACGTCGTCGTAAGCTCCTCTCTCCTATGTGCGGGTTATTTGTGTATTGTTCCAGTCACGGTATTGTGCCTTTTTGTTCTTTAGAATCGGCTGTATGCCCCATTGATCAGGCTATCAGTCTGGAAGCCTAGTCCGAAACCGGGCCGCGGGGGCAATTCCCCCTGGAATCAACACCAGATACACAATAGGTAATTCGGGGTAAAATATGATACCACAACACAAGAACTAGGACGCCAGGACAAGGGACATAGGACGCAAACACACGGGAAATAGCAAATCAGGACACTCCACGACACAGAGCACACCACTAGGACAGACGCAAAACGTACGCTCGTCCTCCAAGAAGCGAGTGGGAGGAGAGAGTAATTAGTGAAGCAGATCTTGGGGTTGTCCATGACTCACCATGACAGCTGCCTGAGTTAGTAAGCTGCGAAACTATGTCCAAGTGACTTGTGAGACGTGCATCTCACACACATCTACTGACCTTGTTCCCTTTCTCAGGCAAAAACCATACATTTTCTGATGGTAGTATTTAGTTAGTAGTGTCGATAATGTAAGTGACAGGCATGTGCAAGTCTAAGTGACTCCACTATCATCAATAAGATTCCAACTACCACCAATAGGATTCCCACTACCATCTATGGGGTTCTCACCATCATCAGTAAAATTCTCAATGTCCACAACAAGATACCAACTGCTACCAGTATATTCAATACCAGAAACTCAATACTACCAAAAACAAGTCAATAAATATTACTCGCTACATTATTAACACTAAAACCACCAAGACTGCCTACCTAGTCATAGACCCAGAGAGCACCTCTCCCGTGGTCCGGTCTCAGACCAGGCTTCCTAGTTAATGACCAGTTTAGTTAAGCTATTGGTGCTTGCAGCGCAACACAGATATCCCAGCCCAGCTGATCTGGATCCTTCGTGCTTATTAATTATCATCTCAGTGTATTCGTTGCATCCCTGCTTATATATGGTGATGTTTTTGTGAATGAATTCATGACTGTGTAACTCATTACTTATGTTAACAATTCATAAATTTGTAATTTATTACCACTGAACCTATTATTTGGCTTGAATATTTTGACTATCGCCCACAAGATGGGTACAGAGTGCAGAATACTCGTAAAGTTATCAAGGCAACTAACATGCCTTCTGCATGTTAGTTGTCTTGTGCAGATTTGGAACAAGTTATTGCGGTATCTTCCAGGTTTAAGTAATGATGCATTTTTTTTTTTTGGGGGGGGGGGCTGCGCTCAAAGTATTAAGTACAGTGTGAATAATTTTAGGTGTTCTCGATAATTTAAGTGTTTAAGTGAAATGAAATCGACAGTGAAAGTTCTCTAAACAGAAGAATGGCCTTGGATTCGAACCGTGGTCCCGGCATACTGCAAGTCCAATGATGTACTACTGGGCCATGAAGGTTACATAAGTCAGATTTTTACAGACAGCATTTCTGTGACTTGTCTGTATCAGCGGCACCATCTGTGACCACTGTCTCATTCCACAACTCAGAAGCTTTCATGGTCCATTAATTATCATACTTTTCATAGCCATGAACTCGCATCTTGAGTTTATGGGTATAAATGCAGAGTAATACAACAGTTGAGAGCACACTGTCATAGCTCGCACACTGTCATAGCTCGCACACTGTCATAGCTCGCA
>NC_091298.1:17493242-17520742 GCF_038502225.1 Cherax quadricarinatus
ATTCTTTCTCTTAGGATGGTGGTGGGAAGCAGTGAGGTATGCCCCCTTCCCGTAACCCTTACCCCTTCCAGGTACCAACTTTTTCTTTTCCTTTGGAATAAGATGGGTGTGAAGAGAAACAATGGAGGAGAGAAGCCGCGAGAGAACGTCATCTTTTTTCCCTCTCCCGTCTCTTAATTTTCCTCTTCGTCTCTTTCCCCTTTTCTCTCACCTTCTCTCTGGAATGGCGCAGAAGCTGAAGAAATAATCAAGTTCCAGAGAAGGATCTTAATTACCTCCCAGGACGCGGGTTAATGTTCGTAAATGATCAATTACAAACACATTTGAAGCTGGAGACCCACTCCCCGCCCTTACCTGCCTGGCCGTCTCTCCCCAACTCCACGATCTCTTCTGCCCAGCCGCCTTCCCAACTCCAGCAGTCCCACACCCACTCCAGGAGGCTTAGTCTCGGACTGGGCGGCGGGGGCAATGAATACCGAAATCGACTACATGAAGAAATGCAGGCGAGAATGATGCACAAAATTTACACCTGTAAAATACTGGAAAGACCTATTCCAAATCTGCACCCTGAGAAGCATGACAGACGGCGCATGATATCCCCAATGAAAACAAGTGACGCGACAAGTACACTAAGAGATAATTAAGTAAGCAACAGGCTTCAATTATTTTTTTCAACACTAACTTTTCATATGTAAGAATTACCCATACTCCGGTCTTCAAAAAAGTAATTGTTAAGTTTCTTAAAACAATTCTTGGTCACCCACCCTGTGGTGTTAGACTGACGCGAGCAACAACCTGACTGACCAAGCCGTCGACATAAACTTCGTCTTGAAACAGAACAAATGGAGCGATGATCCCTTGAAAAATCAACAGGTAATCATTAAGTGCCCTAGCTCCTACTTTTCCTTCCATCAATAGTCCCTAAGCTCCTACATCTTCCATCAACAGTCCCTAAGCTCCTACATTTTCCATTAACAGTCTCCTAGCTCCTACATCTTCCAATAACAGTCCCCTAGCTCCTACATCTTCTTCCAACAATTGTCCACTAGCTCCTTCATGTCCCTACATCAACAGTCCCCAATTCCATCTTTTGTCATCAGTGGTCCCTAGCTCCGTCGTTCTCCCTCAATATAATTAATTCCAAGCCTCATCTCCCTCCATCAATAGACCCAAGTAAATACATCTTCTTCCATCAATATCCCTAGTTCCATCTTAAACCAGTAATACCTAGCGTTCTCGCAACACTCTCCATCAACAGGTCCTAATAACTAATTCGTCTCAAAACAATGGCAGCGCATTACTCACCACCATCTTCCTCCAGCAACAGTGCCTTACTCACCACCATCTTCCTCCAGTAACAGTGCCTTACTCACCACCATCTTCCTCTAGTAACAGTGCCTTACTCACCACCATCTTCTTCCAGTAACAGTGCCTTACTCACCACCATCTTCCTCCAGCAACAGTGCCTTACTCACCACCATCTTCCTCCAGTAACAGTGCATTACTCACCACCATCTTCCTCTAGTAACAGTGCCTTACTCACCACCATCTTCTTCCAGTAACAGTGCCTTACTCACCACCATCTTCCTCCAGTAAGTGCCTTACTCACCACCATATTCCTCCAGTAACAGTGCCTTACTCACCACCATCTTCCTCCAGTAACAGTGCCTTACTCACCACCATCTTCCTCCAGTAACAGTGCCTTACTCACTGCCATCTTCCTTCAGTAACAGTGCCTTACTCACCACAATCTTCCTCCAGTAACAGTGCCTTACTCACCACCATCTTCCTCTAGTAACAGTGCCTTACTCACCACCAACTTCCTCCAGCAGCAATGCCTTACTCACCACCATCTTCCTCCAGTAACAGTGCCTTACTCACCATCTTCCTCCAGTAACAGTGCCTTACTCACCAGCATCTTCCTCAAGTAACAGTGCCTTACTCACCACAATCTTCCTCCAGTAACAGTGCCTTACTCACCACCATCTTCCTCTAGTTACAGTGTCTTACTCACCACCATCTTCCTCAAGTAACAGTGCCTTACTCACCACCATCTTCCTCCAGTAACAGTGCCTTACTCACCACCATCTTCCTCAAGTAACAGTGCCTTACTCACCACCATCTTCCTCCAGTAACAGTGCCTTACTCACCACCATCTTCCTCAAGTAACATTGCCTTACTCACCACCATCTTCCTCAAGTAACAGTGCCTTACTCACCACCATTTTCCTCCAGTAACAGTGCCTTACTCACCACCATCTTCCTCCAGTAACAGTGCCTTACTCACTGCCATCTTCCTTCAGTAACAGTGCCTTACTCACCACAATCTTCCTCCAGTAACAGTGCCTTACTCACCACCATCTTCCTCTAGTAACAGTGCCTTACTCACCACCAACTTCCTCCAGCAGCAGTGCCTTACTCACCACCATCTTCCTCCAGTAACAGTGCCTTACTCACCACCATCTTCCTCCAGTAACAGTGCCTTACTCACCAGCATCTTCCTCAAGTAACAGTGCCTTACTCACCACCATCTTCCTCCAGTAACAGTGCCTTACTCACCACAATCTTCCTCCAGTAACAGTGCCTTACTCACCACCATCTTCCTCTAGTAACAGTGCCTTACTCACCACCAACTTCCTCCAGCAGCAGTGCCTTACTCACCACCATCTTCCTCCAGTAACAGTGCCTTACTCACCACCATCTTCCTCCAGTAACAGTGCCTTACTCACCAGCATCTTCCTCAAGTAACAGTGCCTTACTCACCACCATCTTCCTCCAGTAACAGTGCCTTACTCACCACCATCTTCCTCAAGTAACAATGCCTTACTCACCACCATCTTCCTCAAGTAACAGTGCCTAACTCACCACCATCTTCCTCCAGTAACAGTGCCTTACTCACCACCATCTTCCTCAAGTAACAGTGCCTTACTCACCACCATCTTCCTCCAGTAACAGTGCCTTACTCACCACCATCTTCCTCAAGTAACATTGCCTTACTCACCACCATCTTCCTCAAGTAACAGTGCCTTACTCACCACCATCTTCCTCAAGTAACAGTGCCTTACTCACCACCATTTTCCTCCAGTAACAGTGCCTTACTCACCACCATCTTCCTCCAGTAACAGTATCTTAATCACCACCATCTTCCTCCAGCAACAGTGCCTTACTCACCACCATCTTCCTCCAGTAACAGTGCCTTACTCACCAACATCTTCCTATAGTAACAGTGCCTTACTCACCACCATCTTCCTCCAGTAACAGTGCCTTACTCACCACCATCATCCTCCAGTAACAGTGCCTTACTCACCACCATCTTCCTCTAGTAACAGTGCCTTACTCACCACCATCTTCCTCCAGTAAGTGCCTTACTCACCACCATATTCCTCCAGTAACAGTGCCTTACTCACCACTATCTTCCTCCAGTAACAGTGCCTTACTCACCACCATCTTCCTCAAGTAACATTGCCTTACTCACCACCATCTTCCTCAAGTAACAGTGCCTTACTCACCACCATCTTCCTCAAGTAACAGTGCCTTACTCACCACCATTTTCCTCCAGTAACAGTGCCTTACTCACCACCATCTTCCTCCAGTAACAGTATCTTACTCACCACCATCTTCCTCCAGCAACAGTGCCTTACTCACCACCATCTTCCTCCAGTAACAGTGCCTTACTCACCACCATATTCCTCCAGTAACAGTGCATTACTCACCACCATCTTCCTCCAGTAACAGTGCCTTACTCACTACCATCTTCCTCCAGTAACAGTGCCTTACTCACCACCATCTTCCTCCAGTAACAGTGCCTTACTCACCACAATCTTCCTCCAGTAACAGTGCCTTACTCACTATCATCTTCCTCCAGTAACAGTGCCTTACTCACCACAATCTTCATCCAGTAACAGTGCCTTACTCACCACCATCTTCCTCTAGTAACAGTGCCTTACTCACCACCAACTTCCTTCAGCAGCAGTGCCTTACTCACCACCATCTTCCTCCAGTAACAGTGCCTTACTCACCACCATCTTCTTCAAGTAACAGTGCCTTACTCACCACCATCTTCCTCAAGTAACAGTGCTTTACTCACCACCATCTTCCTCAAGTAACAGTGCCTTACTCACCACCATCTTCCTCCAGTAACAGTGCCTTACTCACCACCATCTTCCTCCAGTAACAGTGCCTTACTCACCATCATCTTCCTCAAGTAACAGTGCCTTACTCACCACCATCTTCCTCAAGTAACAGTGCCTTACTCACCACCATCTTCCTCCAGTAACAGTGCCTTACTCACCACCATCTTCCTCTAGTAACAGTGCCTTACTCACCATCATCTTCCTCCAGTAACAGTGCCTTACTCACAACCATCTTCTTCCAGTAACAGTGCCTTACTCACCACCATCTTCCTCCAGTAACAGTGCCTTGCTCACCACCATCTTCCTCTAGTAACAGTGCCTTACTCACCACCATCTTCCTCAAGTAACAGTGCCTTACTCAATCATCTTCATCCAGTAACAGTGCCTTACTCACCACCATCTTCCTCAAGTAACAGTGCCTTTCTCACCACCATCTTCCTCCAGTAACAGTGCCTTGCTCACCATTAGATAATAGGGAAGATGATTTCGGACACCTAGTTTTGTGTGTAGGGTCGATGCGTAGCTCCTGGTCCCCCATCTTGACTAGTGTGCTATTCGACCAGTTGGATGAAGAGCGCACTGCCGCCGCCAAGTTAGAGCGCATAAGAGACACATGTAGCAGACTAAACCTTTATCGTGACATCTTGTCACTCTATGGAGAGATTTTTCAAATCAACAACGTTTCACTCTCTTTACAGCGAAACGTTGCAATAAAAGGTAGTTATGCTACATATAACCACACTCATCAGGGATGGAATAATACCGGAATTTTTCTCGATACCGATACCAAATTTTAGGCCGATCCCGATTAGGTACCATAAAAATTAGCCGATATCCACAAATACCGATACCAATACAGGGCTTCTGATTAAAGGAGATGGAACATACACTAATGACAACAAAGAAATGAGTAAAATACTTAAGCCTCAGTACGACTCGTTGTTCAGTGACCCAATAATCGGCCTGAAGATTGATGACCCCGATTAGTTCTTCATGAATGAGACACAAAATGCTGTTGACATCTCCCTAATTTCTGATCTAAATCTAACCCCACCTGACTGTGAAGAAGCCACTGCAAGGAAAATGACAGATTGGATAACTAAAACTTTCAAAACAAGATATGCCAAGCCAATGATGTGTGTCTGTTCAGGTCACTCCTCTCTAGGCTGGAGTTCTGCTGTATACTAACGGCCTACTTCAAGGCAGGCAAAACTGCACAACTTGAAAATGCACAGAGGACCTTCACAGCTCATATACACTGCGTCAAAGATCTAAATTACTGTGTATCTGGCGCCTCTCGAATTGTACTCCTTAGAACGTAAGCGAGAAAGATAAATCATAATCTACACCTGAAAGAGTCTAGAGGGATTGGTTTTAAACTTCTTGCACGACTCTTCAACACCCTCCCTTCATGCATAACCAGGGATTACAAAAATACCCTTGGCTGTCTTCAAGAGGGAACTCTACAAACGTCTCAAATCAGTTTCTGATCAACCAGGATGTGGTGCATATGTTGGGTTGCGCCCGGCGAGCACCAACAGCCTGATGGATCAGGCCAGGACCAGGTGTAGTGTGGAACTTGGCCACGGAGGCGGTGGCCTCCGAAACAGCTACAGGCAACCTACAGATATTTTTGGTTTTACTACTTTGCGGGCTCCAGGGCCCCCTCGATCACTTCTACCTTGAAACTATGTATGAATGTTTACCCCACTGCCTCACTGTCTACTGAAGTAGTAGATCCTAACGTCCCTGTGAGTTATCTGCGACTTTAGCTGCCATCTGTGTTTCCTGGTTTCCGTTCCTCGTCTGTTTGATTACCACAACCACCACTGCTACCTCACCACTACTGTTACTATTAACTTCGGTTACTTATTCTATCAGCTATTCTAACCTGATGACAGATCCTTAACAATCTGAAAAGCTTTGACAAATAATTTCCCATTTTCATAATGATATATTATTTTACACACACACACACACACACACACACACACACACACACACACACACACACACACACACACACACAAACACACACACACACACACACAAACAAACACACACACACACAGGGAAGCCAGTTAATGAGATGATGGAATATGTAGCAACAAAATGCAAGGAGGCTGAGGAGAGGTTTGTACCCAAGGGTAACAGGAATAATGAAAAAGCCAGGATGAGCCCATGGTTTACCCAAAGGTGCAGGGAGGCAAAAACCAAGTGTGCCAGGGAATGGAAGAAATATAGAAAGCAAAGGACCTAGGAGAATAATGAGAGCAGTCGTAGAGCCAGAAACGAATATACACAGATAAGAAGGGAGGCCCAAAGACAATATGAAAATGACATAGCAGCGAAAGCCAAATCTGACCCGAAACTGTTGTACAGCCACATCAGGAGGAAAACAACAGTCAAGGACCAGGTAATCAGGCTAAGGAAGGAAGGAGGAGAGACAACAAGAAATGACCGTGAAGTATGTGAGGAACTCAACAAGAGATTCAAAGAAGTGTTCACAGAGGAGACAGAAGGGGCTCCAGAAAGACGGAGAGGTGGGGCACACCACCATGTGCTAGACACAGTGCACACAACCGAGGAAGAAGTGAAGAGGCTTCTGAGTGAGCTAGATACCTCAAAGGCAATGGGGCCAGATAACATCTCCCCACGGGTATTGAGAGAGGGAGCAGAGGCGCTGTGTACCCCTAACAACAATATTCAATACATCTATCGAAACAGGGAGATTGCCTGAGGCATGGAAGACAGCAAATGTAGTCCCAATCTTTAAAAAAGGAGACAGACATGAAGCATTAAACTACAGACCAGTGTCACTGATATGTATAGTATGCAAAATCATGTAGAAGATTATCAGGAGAAGAGTGGTGGAACACCTAGAAAGGAATGATCTCATCAACAGCAGCCAACATGGTTTCAGGGACGGGAAATCCTGTGTCACAAACCTACTGGAGTTCTATGACATGGTGACAGCAGTAAGACAAGAGAGAGAGGGGTGGGTGGATTGCATATTTTTGGACTGCAAGAAGGCGTTTGACACAGTTCCACACAAGAGATTGGTGCAAAAACTGGAGGACCAAGCAGGGATAACTGGGAAGGCACTACAATGGATCAGGGAATACTTGTCAGGAAGACAGCAGCGAGTCATGGTACGTGGCGAGGTGTCAGAGTGGGCACCTGTGACCAGCGGGTTCCCACAGGGGTCAGTCCTAGGACCAGTGCTGTTTCTGGTATTTGTGAATGACATGACGGAAGGAATAGACTCTGAGGTGTCCCTGTTTGCAGATGACGTGAAGTTGATGAGAAGAATTCACTCGATCGAAGACCAGGCAGAACTACAAAGGGATCTGGACAGGCTGCAGACCTGGTCCAGCAATTGGCACCTGGAGTTCAATCCCACCAAGTGCAAAGTCATGAAGATTGGGGAAGGGCAAAGAAGACCGCAGACGGAGTACAGTCTAGGGGGCCAGAGACTACAAACCTCACTCAAGGAAAAAGATCTTGGGGTGAGTATAACACCAGGCACATCTCCTGAAGCGCACATCAACCAAATAACTGCTGCAGCATATGGGCGCCTAGCAAACCTCAGAACAGCATTCCGACATCTTAATAAGGAATCGTTTAGGACCCTGTACACCGTGTATGTTAGGCCCATATTGGAGTATGCGGCACCAGTTTGGAACCCACACCTAGCCAAGCACGTAAAGAAACTAGAGAAAGTGCAAAGGTTTGCAACAAGACTAGTCCCAGAGCTAAGAGGTATGTCCTACGAGGAGAGGTTAAGGGAAATCAACCTGACGACACTGGAGGACAGGAGAGATAGGGGACACATGATAACGACATACAAAATACTGAGAGGAATTGACAAGGTGGACAAAGACAGGATGTTCCAGAGATTGGACACAGTAACAAGGGGACACAGTTGGGAGTTGAAGACACAGATGAATCACAGGGATGTTAGGAAGTATTTCTTCAGCCACAGAGTAGTCAGTAAGTGGAATAGTTTGGGAAGCGATGTAGTGGAGGCAGGATCCATACATAGCTTTAAGCAGAGGTATGATAAAGCTCACAGTTCAGGGAGAGTGACCTAGTAGCGATCAGTGAAGAGGCGGGGGCCAGGAGCTCGGACTCGACCCCCGCAACCTCAACTAGGTGAGTACAACTAGGTGAGTACACATACTGCAATACAACCGCAGACAGGCGATCTTAACCATGCAAGACAAGCCCCAGTGGCTTGTCTTGCATATATACACATATATATATATAAGATGTAGCGATTGCCGTCTTCAAAACCCGAGAGGAAGGCGAGGAGCCATAAAGGTGTCGAACAACCTGGTGTCTCAGGTAGTTAGTGTCTGGCTGATAACCAACACAGTTACCTGCATGCAACCACCTGTTCGGCCTCCAGCATCACGATTTTTTTTCTCTACTCCTGATTCTACTCTCCATCACTCTGTCAGCAATTAAGGCATGATACACAGTCTTAACTAGCAAACTACCTTTCCCTCTAGTGGAGCTTCCCTATGTACATACCTACACAAACACATACAGGGCAACGAATACTGATCATAAGGAACTACTAGGAGCCACTGACCCAAACGGTCCTATGTAACGACTACCTGGTGCTGGGTGGGGATCGAAAAAAGTGACAGCAGAGACATGCAAGAAAAACTAAATTATGAGAGATATCAATAAAGGAATGCGAGTTTCTGAACGACGTACAGTAGGAAAGAAAAATGGACAGCAAGACATTATCGGAGATGGAGCGGCTACTCATGATCCATAAAGAAGCCACAGACAGATTTATACCAACAAGGCAGAGAGGGTACGTAAAGCACATAGAAAGCTTATGGTTTACAGATAACTGCAGAGAGAGGAAGACTAAAAAAACGCACAGATATCACGGAAAAAATGAGAGCAGTAAAAAAACAATGAATCAAGCATTAGAAACAACTATTCAATGATTAAAAGGGGAGAAGAAAGGCAATTAAAAAAAAAACATAGTAAGGCCGAAACGGAATTTGTGCTAATGAATAGCCACAGAAGGAAGTTGAGATCATGAGATCAGGTACTGTAAATGATTGAAGAGAGAGAGAGAGAGAGAGAGAGAGAGAGAGAGAGAGAGAGAGAGAGAGAGAGAGAGAGAGAGAGAGAGAGAGAGAGAGAGAGAGAGAGAGAGAGAGAGAGAGAAAATGCTACAAAAAAAAAAATATATATATATATGCTGAAGAAGGAGGAATATCAGCTGCTTTATGGAAAACTACTGAGGATAAAGAACCTAAAAAGAGTACACGAAATGCAATTAATCCCCTAAAGAAATAGAGAAACAGAATAAAAACCACGGGAAGGAATGTCGCCATGTCTAAAGATCTTAAGCTCAAAGAGTACAAAAGTTATTTTCATTTGTCAGTATTAGCGAAATTGTCACAGACTTCGTGGTGCTACAGGGTCTGCCCCGATGCTAATCTGGGAAGCTGTATTTCTCTTTGGAAAACATTTTTTTTTTTGTTTTTAAGAATAAACAAATAAATACATATTTATAACTCAGAGAAAACCCAATACTTATTTTACCCATAAATAATAAAGTAATTGAATAATTTTAGAAACAAGTAGAAAAACGAAAACGACAGTAAATATAAAGGCGACCCAGCATCTTGAGGTGAACTACTGAGGTGGTCGATGTTCTGGAGAATGTTTTAGAGACTCTCTACACCGAAGATGGAGAGGAGTTATTCGGACAGTGCTGGCAGCCGACATGTAGTAGATAGTGATGAACTACGCCATTAACAGCGACGACTGATCAAGTCCAATCTAGAACCAATAAAACGAGTCAAGACTCCGACGCGATTCTTTACAAGACCTCAGATTTCCAACCTATATTGTGTTCCTGAAGATGGAGTCATGTGCCAAGCACCAGATAATTAATCAATAGTTGTATTCAAAACGGGATTACAGTAATAAAACTAAGATGTCATCATGGTTTATCAGCACGATGTGTGTGACCCACACCAACCCTGTTAGCTAAGATTATTTTTATTTATTTATATTTATATTAACGGAAGGGATTATTATTTTTATTATTATATTTACATTTAGAGAAGGGAGCATAATTTCAATTCCTTGGCTCAAGAGACCCTCACCGGCATCAAGGGACCTTCCTCAAGGGGATGAATTACCAGAAGAATACTCTCTCACATGGAGCGACGGTCAGAAGAACTGGGTGTCAAAGTCGCAGCTGGTAACCAGATATAAAGATATTACACAAGAAAGTCAAGACTATTCAATAATGGATAGAGCTTCTTACGTGATCAAGAAAGAAGTGGAGAGTAAAGAGAGAACCAGGGTCTGATCACCAAGAAAAAAAAAGAAAAGATTTACTTCCAGGCCGTCATTTACCAGTTGGATACCTCTGTTATACCTTTGATGAGTTTCGAGTCTTTCTACTCCCAGAGCCCGGCCATGGGCCAGGCTCGTCTGGTGCTAGCCTGATCAACCTGGCTGTTGCTGCTGGTGCCCCGTTACCCCGGTTCCTAGGTGGCGCTGATGTGCATATACCACTTAGTGGCACGCAAAGTATGAAGACCTAAGTTCCCAACCACCACTTTTTATACCAACAGATGGCTATAGGAACTTATCCCTTATAGCGAGTAAAATAATAATGTGGATAATAAGAACATTCAATACAAGGGATGCCAATCAAATGATGCTGTTATTTACAGCATTTGTACACTTTAGACTAGAATTCTGCTGCACAATAACAACCCTACTTCATGATGGAAAATTGTAGATTTAAAGACCTTCCACAACCCAAATCAGTTCATGAGAAACCCCTTAATTATTGGGAATGCTCAAAATCCCTGGAACTGTACTCCTTGGAATCCAGGCGAGAAAAATGCATCGTAATTTACATTTAAAATACTGGTTCCATATCTGGTCATGCAATAACCCTTTACCAGAGTGGAAGGCATGGTTTATGATACAAAATATCATCAATGAAAAGCAAGGGTGCAATAAGCTTTAAGGGATAGCTTAATAAGTACGAAGGGTTCAAGCTTTTCAACACCCTGATCATATAAGGGAAAATAATAACAGACCCCCTATTTGTCTTCAAGAGAAAACTTGTTCATTTTAATCTCTTCTTGATCAGCCAAATTATGGAGCTCGCGTCAGTGCTTGCCTGGAGTACCAACAACAAAACTGACCAAGTGGTCAACCATCCCCAGGTAACTACCAGGTAGGTACCTTTATTCCTTTGATGAGTCGCGAGAGTTTTTCTACCCCCGAAGCCTGGCTATGGGCCAAGTTTGTCTGGTTCACAGCCTGGTTGATCTGGCACTTGGTTGAGATGTCCGGTTTCCTCTTGAAGACTTCTGTACTTGTCCCAGCAGTGCGTCTGATATCTTTTGGTAAGATGTTGAATAATCTGAGACCACGGATGTTGATAATGTTCTTTTATTGTGTCCCCGCTTTTCACTGGGTTTATTTTACACTTTCTTCCACATCTCTTACTCCAGTATGTTTCTAAGGCAGTGTGCAGATTTGGGACAATGCCTGAAGTAGTTTCTACGGATATATTATCATGCATCTCTCTCCGCTTCAGTGAGTACATATTTAGAATTTTAAGGTGTTTCCAGTAATTTAAATGCTTTACTGGCTCTATGCGGGCCGTAATTGAACTCTCAGTACAGGTACCATCAGGTAAACTCTGAAGGTCGTGCCTCTGACACCTGCATCAGGTGATTACAGGAACAAAGAACAGGCTCTTAAGAACGCCCCCCCCTCCTCCCAAAAAAATGTAAAAGGAGAAATTGTGTTGGGATAAATTTCTTCCAATAAACTACGTTCATACCTTCATTGTGCAAACCACTTAGTTTCCTGCTGTTGCCTTAATATTGTTGTTATACGCTTAAGGGAAAACATCTGCAACGTAAAAAAACTGGATTCATGATAACCAGTCATGAACTTGGGCATGAATTATAGAAAACGGTGTTCCCCTTATAAGGTTTTGCTGGGGTAACCTTGCCGTCCTCGCCACAGGCGATTGTGAACGCGCACACACAGACGGCTCCAGAGAGATCAGGAGACTGCAGACATGGTCCAACATATGGCTGCTAGAGCTCAACAAGAACAAATTTAATGTCATGGAAACTGGAAAAAAGGAGAAAAAAAAAGCAGAGTCCCCCCCTAGGAAAGAAGCTACAAATATCAGTGAAAATGTGGATCTTACTGCTACTGTCACTAATTTACAGTTATATTACAGAAGGCATCATCACAAGGCATCCAAACAATTCAGTCAATTATTCGTATTAAAAAAAATATCCCTATTTCGTCTCGAGTCATTAGACACAAGTCACAGCAAATTTAGACGAAAAGAAAAATATCCCCACCACAAGATGTTGGGCTTTTTCTAAGGCAAGCACACTGTGGGGAAAGTAGGCCACCCTCCAGAGAAGAGACCCTTGTGTCCCTGGGCACAAAAACTACCACCAGCGTCGGAGGATAAGTGATATGTTTCGGCATTAAAGTTACCTAAGTGTGTCTTTATTCATCAGCTTGTCGGTAATCTATACTAGTATTATGATGAGTTTCTAAAGTGTTTAAATATCAGGAATGAAGACTTGTAGATAATTAGAAAAGTCATCACAGGTTATTGCATGGAAACTAATGTTCGAATTACTTAGAAAAAGGCAAATTGGCAACTACACAGGCCAAGATGACTTCAAACGTTTGTCTAAGTATTTAAGGTTTGAAGTCGATCAGAAGAGCCATTCTTCAGTTACTGCATGGAAACCAATTTTAATAATAATATCAAATTGAAACTTAAAGAACTCAAAATCAAGGTAAAGTTCCTTTGAGGAAAACACATCAGTGTTAAGAGTTTGATGTCACGAGAAAATACATCCTGTAGTTATCGCACAGAATCCAACAATACCTGCACAGTCCAACCCTTTAGTAAACAGCATCGCCCTTTTTCATATGAAGGACCAAACAGTAAGGATTGAAGCCCTTCAGAAGACGCATACTCAAATTATTTCATGGAAAAAATACCATATTATTTTTAATTTTTTTTGAATCAGCGCCCAAACACTGCAATAACAATCCCAACCTTCTTCCTAGCAAGATACAAGGATGATGCAAGTTATCAAATATCGGGAATGGTCTATATAAAATTGACATGAGAGCACCTGCAAAGTGAACATTGCAATAGTTCCATAATATTTCCCTAGTTGTAGCTGACAGGACGAAAATTCTCAAATTATAAGCGAAAAACCTGGAATAAAGAAACACTGTATCTGTGTCGGCTCTGGAATACGACCTCAAGAAAATGTATTTAAAAGTTAACAACACTCGTTAAAATTAAAAATGTCAATATTCTAATGTAATAGTATTCTATTTCATATTCTCTATAATCCTATAATAAAAAAATATTTTATTGTTGTTTTCAGAACTGGAATTTTTATTTATACTTTCTATGGCAGAGGTAGCCATATTTAAGTGAGACAAGATTTACTTTTCCCAACGTTCTCCCTGTATGATTCACTACAACCCAGTTTCTGTCAACTGGCAATCCCCATTCACAGATAACAGACAAGCTTGCAGACCTTGACTCAGTCTAGGCTTGAGAGTATATGTATAATATGAGGTGAACATATTGTCAATCCACGAAGATATATTTTATTAAACGGCGATCTACTGATAGATCACAATCAATTTTTGGTTACCTTTATTCTATGGTCTACAAGACAAGGACAGCAGTGGGAAGTAAAAATTTCAAACTGGCACCCCACACACCGTCCAGTAAAACAATCCAACGCTTTCACTAAGTAAACAGTGAAAGGTAAAAGAAAGTTTGGTCACATACTGAGAGTGAGGAATGTACTTGTGCGGGAGGTCCATGATGTGAATAGTGAAGGCGTGTGCTTGTTAACAAGCCCTTCCCCAACGTTGTCTCTCCCACTAATTCAACTAAGCACGCAATGCCCACTTTGTGATGTGTCAGCATACCCAGTGCCACCGGCGGCACCAACACACGATAGGGGGAAAAAAGGTTTGAAGTGATGGAGGGAGGTATTGAGAAAGGGAAGGTGGTATGAAGAGGGGTAGAAGGTATGAAGAAAAGATTGAGGTAAACTGAGGTAGGTACAAAAGGAGGGAAGGACGAAATGAGGAAGGTACACAAGGAATGAGGTACGAAGAAAAGTGGCAGATATATAAAGGAGGCACGAACAGGCGGAGGTACAGGGGAAGGGAGGCACGAAACAAAGGAGGCGAATAGAGTGGGAGGTACAAAGGGATGGAGGCACAGAGGGTGGGAGGCGTGAAGGAGTGGGAGGTACACACTGATGGAAGTAGCTGAAAAGAGCATGTAGGGAATGTGTGTGTGGGGGGGGGGTAGCGTGGAATGGTGTGGGGAAACATGATGCGTGGAGGGTGCCGGATTCGGGGCTATCATGTGTGCGCCTCACCCCCCCCCCCTCACCCCGCGAGGCCTCCACTATCTGGAAAACCCAGACAGGCGTGGTGGCGGCGGCGGTGACGGCGAGGATACTGGCGAGATGTGGCACACTGCTGCCGCTGCCGCCGACCATCACCAAGGCTAGTACACCTAGCTTGACCACCGCCACTCCAAAAGTTTAAGAAACTGACCCAAAGATAATCATTAAGGAGTTGTAGAGAATTTTTACCACGAGGGGCAGGTTCACTAATGCAGCACCACTCAGCCTGTGAGTGAACATGCCGCCATGAAAGCAGTATATTTCAGCCTGGCTATTTGACACACAAGAATTGCTTGTGCTTGCAACTATGCTAGGAGGCCGTAATGCCATATGTCTAGTCAGCCGGGCTGTGGTTCGTACGTTGGACTACGTGCGGCTAGTCCTAACAGCCTGGTTGATCAGGCCCTGATCCACCGGGAGGCCTGGTCGTGGACCGAGCCTCGGGGGCGTTGATCCCAGGAATACCCTCCAGGTAGTCTAAGGCACTAGGAAAGATCATTACAACAAGGAAGCATTCCTTCAGACTTGTACTACCTTAGTTGAGAGTAGATTCACAGTTCCTGGCCCCACCTCTTAAATGTTGTCGAACAGATTTATAGATTATTGACCTCCGGGGCTCAGTTATAACCATTTTTGAAGTACCTGATACCTGGATATCTGAAGGACGTTTCCAGGGGTCAATGCCCCAGCCAGTCAACTTTAACAGTAACACTGGTACCAGAGCCAGAGACCACACTGATAGCAGTACCAACACCAGGGCTACCGCCAGCTTCACTAGTACCAACATCATAAACCCTCGAGTCGTCAGGGTCGTTAGTACTATCATCACCAGTACTGGTGACAGGGTCAGGGTCAGGGTCAGAAACTGCATCGGTATCACCTCCATACCCACCAGGACCACTGGTATCAGCATCAGTGTCGGTACTGGGAACCAAGATGCGCGCACCTTCAACATGGGTTACTCCAGAGACGTTTCTGGTATCTGTCGCGCCTCTGTTGGTCTCTACCAGCTGTGGTATTATGTGGAACACATTACCACCGGTGTCGGGTCACCAACTGGACAAGACCCGAGCCGTTACAACACGGCGAACCCTCCCCCCCACAAAAAAAATCGCCACCGTTAAATCAAAGCAAATTTTTTCACTGGATATCATTCAGGTTTAAGAATGTGCCTTATTTTTTTTATATTCATAAGTAAGCGTTACATCCGCAGAGGTCATACACAGGCCTGGTCACAGACCGGGCCGCGGGGGCGTTGACCCCCGGAACTCTCTCCAGGTAAACTGCTTAGTGAATGGAAGGTGATAAGTTTTGATCCAAGGAAGGGAAAGATAATTCCAATTTTTTGGAACAAGAGCCCTTCAGCATCAAGCAAGACACATCCTCCCCTCTCTTAAAGGTAAGGGTTGAGTTAATATTGAAAGTGTCGCCATGCCAATATCACCAGGAGTATCTGAAGTTTACTGAAGGAAGCTTCACAGTAATATTACTGTCGAGAAGTAGGAAGAGAAGGACTGAGGATGGGAAAAGACAGGGAGGGAAGGAGGACGGGTAAAGGAATGAAGAGGTGAAAGGGAAGAATGAAAGAAGGAAGCAATGAAGGAAAAAGAACGAAAATGAGGGGAGGAGGATGAGGAAGGGAAAGAGGAGGACATGAAGGAGGGAGGGAAGGAGAAATGTATCTTTTTTTAATATATACCGACGAGCAGAAGAAATATCAAGATGAAGGTAATAACCAAGGAAGGTAATCCTAAAAGGGAAGAGGAAAAGAAGGGATGAAGATAAGGCAAGAAAAAGGACAACGTTGGGAAGGAAACCAAGAACACAAGTAAAAATTATAACGCATGAACAGAATGAAGAACACGAAAACATAACGAAACTAAAAATATATAATACCACGAGGAAGCATCCAAAGGCATACACAACCAAATGAATTCCCTGTGCGGCTGCTACCAAAAGAGGAGGTGGTGGAGCGCGCGTTCAAGGCAATACTGGATGCTCTTTACAATTCTATTGCAGGGGTAGTGGAAGGAGTGACTGGGGTACGGGGCTGCCATTATAGTCGGGTGCTGTACTGAACACCTCTCAAAGACCTTTGTACCCAAGTGGGGAAAATGAATATTATCCCATGAAGGAATATCACCATACGAAGGAGGTCACTATTCCGTATAGTTTGTTAACGCTTGTAATACACAAAGCTGATCACATATACTGCTTTATGATAGTTACACAGCAGAAATAACAGTTATCTGTACCACATGTAACTGATGGTATACAATACCGGCGAGTTCATGAATAAGGCACATTTACAACACCTGGGTATCTTTAAAACCGGCAATAAAGATATCCATGTGTTACAAATGTGTCTTACTCATCAAAAGTTACCTACGAGTCTGTTATATTTCATCACACAGGATGGGTGTTGTACATCAGGTGATGAAACCTGTCAGCCCGAGACGGCAGCCTTGAGCTAAAGGAACGTACGGGAGGTTATGTTCCAAGAAAACTGATCGACTCCATAAAGGAGGATTTAAGATTCGCTTGTATAACTTAATAAAAACTAAAAAGAAAAAAAATAAAGGATTTTCAAGAAGAAGGAGAGGGGCAGGCAGGGAGAGCAGGATGGAGGGACGGACAGGGAGAGCATGATGGAGGGACGGGCAGGGAGAGTAGGATGGAGGGGCAGATGGCGAGGGATGGTCGGGAGAGGAGAGAATGGGCAGCAGGAAGGGTGTGTCAGAACACAACATATTATTTAACCACGTATAGTTTTTATTCAGTCCTCAATACCAGTATTTTAACTTACAAATACTATTTTCTTTAATGTTAGTCAGCTTACATAAACTATACGAACCTATATTTAACCACAAATAAGCAAACTAAAAAAACGGCCAAAATGCGTCTGGCAACGAAGCGGCTGATAATAATTATGAAACGTTCAATTCTGCTCGAGTATCAACTCGTGGTGCGAGAATGGGCTGCAGGACGTAAAACCAGCAACAACTGAGGACAAAAATAATTGACGTCGAAGACAAGGAAGCACAGTCGGACACAGTCTTCTACACAACTACTGAATACTGCACATTAATGACTGCCCAAGAAACCCGTCAAAGATGACACAGTGGATCAGTGAAATTCGCAAAGCATTGTAAAGCAGTATTCAATATAAATAGCGTGGATCAAGTGATTTGCAAAGTCACGAGACAATTCAGTAAAAGCGACAGATTTTAGCCATTTATTACGGACACCAAGAACTCAAAACTGGAAAAATGTACCATACTTCCCCACGATATTAGGACCACAGAAATAGATATGAATACTCGCCCTCCGACCCGTGACTCCGACCTGAGTGCCAATTTACCCTTGACTTGCCATTATCTCACCCTACAACCACCTGGAGTCTACTTGGAAGGCATTCCGGGGATCAATGTCCCCGCGGTCTGGTTCATGACCAGGCCTCCTTGTGGATCAGGGCCTGATCAACGAGGCTGTTAGGGCTGGCCGCACGTACGAACCACAACCCGGCTGATCCGGCATTGGCTTTAGGTATCTGTCCAGCTCCCTCTTGAAGACAACCCCTTATGGCTGATGGGAGGCTGTTGAACAGTCTTGGGCCCCGGACACTTATTGTGTTTTCTTTTAGTGTACCAGTGGCGCCCCTACTTTTCACTGGAGAGAGAAAGACGCTCCCTCTACAGAAGACGACGAAGAATCACTGAGCTCCTCAGGAACGCTGGAATATCTGATACACGGAAGGAGGCGCTGACCAGGGAAGTGAAAACCATCGAACTTAAGTTAAATGACTCTTACAGGAACCAGGAGAGACAGGAGGAGCTTAAAGCTATTAGTGAAATTGAAAGAAAATCGAAATATTTCTTTTCATATGCCAAAAACAAAGCAAATGCCATATCTAGTATCTGGCCCTTACTCAGACAGGATGGGACTTACACAGATGACAACAAGGAAATGAGTGAAATACTGAAATCCCAGTACGACTCTGTGTTTAGTGACCCACTAATCAGTCTGAGGATCGACGACCCAAATGATTTCTTCATGAGCCTCAAAACTCCATAAATGTATGCCAGTTTTCCGACATTACCCTAACTCCAATAGACTTTGAAAAAGCCGTTGACAACATGCCCATGCACTCAGCCCCAGGCCCAGACTCGTGGAACTCTGTGTTCATTAAGAACTGCAAGAAACCCCTCTCACGTGCCCTAAGTAAGCTATGGAGAAGGAGCTTGGACATGGGTGAAATTCCAGTCACTTAAAACAACGGATATAGCCCCACTCCATAAAGGTTGCAGCAAAACATTAGCTAAGAACTATAGACCAATAGCTCTAACGTCCCACATCTTAAAAATCTTTGAAAGAGTGCTAAGAAGCAGGATTGCAAACCACCTGGATTCCCAAAAACTGCACAATCCAGGGCAACATGGGTTCAGGGCAGGTCGCTCCTGCCTCTCACAACTACTGGATCACTATGATATGGCCTTGGATGCACTTGTCAAACGTTGTTGCGGATCAGCCGGGCTGTGGTTCGTACGTTGGACTGTGTGCGGCCAGCAGTAACAGCCTGGTTGATCAGGCCCTGATCCACCGGGAGGCCTGATCGTGGACCGGGCCGCGGGGGCGTTGATCCCCGGAATAACCTCCAGGTAGACTCCAGGCAGGGGGTATGTTGCATTGCCCTGCTTTCGTAGGGCGTGATCTCTGTGTGCAGATTAAGGACCAGTAGTCCCAGGATCTTCCAGGTGTAGATTATGATGTATCTCTCTCGCCTGGGCTCCAGAGAGTACAAGTCAAGTGCTTCCAGGCGTTCCCAGTAGTTAAGGTGTTTGACAGAACTTATATGTGCGGTAAAGGTTCTCTGTACATTCTCTAAATCTGCAATTTCGCTTGCCTTGAATGGGAATGTTAATGTACAGCAGTATTCCAGATTAGAGAGAACAAGTGATTTAAAAAGGATCATCATTGACTTGTCATCTCTTGTTTTGAATGTTCTCATTACCCATCCTATCAGTTTCCTCGTAGATGTGATAGTGGCATTGTTGTGGTCCTTGAAGGTGAGATCTTCGGACATTACCACACCCAGGTCCTTCACATTACTTTTCCGCTGTATTGTGCGATCAGAGTTTGTAGTATACTCAGTTCTAGCTGGATATTTCTCTCCATCTCCAGACACTTTCTAGATTTCGTCTCTTCGTCTGTCACCTTCTCAACACTTACCCTCAACAGAACACTTCTTTTCTTGTGATTCGATTCGAGGAAACGAG
The DNA here is from genome assembly GCF_038502225.1 of Cherax quadricarinatus. Lineage (NCBI taxonomy): Eukaryota > Metazoa > Arthropoda > Malacostraca > Decapoda > Parastacidae > Cherax > Cherax quadricarinatus. Next base: position 17,513,150 of record NC_091298.1, read on the forward strand.
AATCACTAGTATGTAGTGAATCTCGATTTCTTTTCAAATGGGGTATACAACCTTGCTCCGGTAAGACTGCAGATGTTTAACAAGTTAGTGGTTTATCACCTTACAAAACCCCTCGTCAGGATACACTTGCCCTAATTCTTGACGCATAAACATCACCCCTACCACAGTCTGATGTGATGGCAGCACAGAGAGACTTGTCGTTAGTGAAATTATCATATTCATGAGGCAGCACTAAACTCACAGAGTGTTTACAGCGCCTGGAGAATGGCAAGCAATCAGATTTCGTCCGAGTTAGGCAAAGGTAACTAATTCCTTGGGCCAAAAATCTTTCACCATCATTAAGGTACTCACCTGAAGTGTTGTCAGAGCCGTGTATGTCCCAGAGTGTGACGGAGCTCACCAGCTTCTGTAACTAACTTATCCCCATTTTAATACATTAATTTCCATATGAAATTACCAACGTCAATTTCTGAACGTTCCATGTAACCTTAAAAACACTGTTTTCTTTGTTTTAAATTAGACTAGGTTAGGGTGAGTTACACAAGCCTATAAAAAAAAACTATATTTAAATACAAGCCAATTAAAAAACTGACATGACAGGTCTGACACTTGGGCAGCTGAAGAGTCCCAGGAAGCGTTGCAGGCTGCCGGCGTATCACTCGTGGTGTGAGAATACAGCAAACAGGAGTAGAAGTAGCTTTGCTGTTAGCACCTCTGTAATGGTTTTTATTTAAAACTTGTTCCGTACTTCATGCAAGCGCTGTATAACACTTTCGGGTTTAACGCTAACCCAAAAAAATAATAATAATGAATATTCTATGCCTCCGCACTAGTCAATAAACAATCACTATTCCAACTAATGTGAGAAATTCTATGGGTCGCAGTCTGTATAGCCCTTGTAGCTTAGCGCTTCTTTTTGATTATAATAATAATATGGGTCACAGCCGTCTCCCCCCACCCACTCAGTACTTACCCGTCATACCTACCCACATTATTTAGGGGAAGTGTTCAACTCGTATAGGTCGTATATCTTCTAGGTGAAAGGGAGGCAGTCAAGTTCTATCCAAGAAAGGGGAAGACAGGTGCAATTCCTTGGATCAAGAGCCACTTACCACTTACCAGCATAAAGGAACCTCTCTTAAGAGGATACCTACCAAAACACACACTCAGCAGAGCTAGTTTAAGAATTTAGAAACATAAAAGGAATATAAGGGACTTAGGAGTTACGTTGTTCAAAGCTCACAACAGTGTTACTATCACAACTGCAACGAAAATGATAAGCTGGATAACAAGAGACTTCAAAACAAGATGGCTGTGATTTACATGTGACCTGTTTTGGGAATTTTCCCTATTCTCGAGGCTCGACCTACCTACCTGGAGTCTACCTGGAGGTTATTCCGGGGATCAACGCCCCCGCGGCCCGGTCCATGACCAGGCCTCCCGGTGAATCAGGGCCTGATCAACCAGGCTGTTACTGCTGGCCGCACGCAGTCCAACGTACGAACCACAGCCCGGCTGATCCGGCACCGACTTTAGGTATCTGTCCAGCTCTCTCTTGAAGGCAGCCAGGGGTTTATTGGTAATTCCCCTTATGCTTGGTGGGAGGCTGTTGAACAGTCTCGGGCCCCGGACATTTATGGTGTTTTCCCTTAGTGTACCAATGGCGCCCCTACTTTTAATTGGGTGTATTTTGCATCGCCTGCCCAGTCTATTACTTTCGTAGGGAGTGATTCTGCGTGCAGATTCGGGACCATTCCTTCCAGGATTTTCCAAGCGTAGATTATCTCTCTCTCCAGTGTTCCAACGAGTACAAGTCCAGTGCTTCCAAGCGTTCCCAGTAGTTAAGGTGCTAGATAGAACTTATACGTGCAGTACACTCTCTAGAACTGCAATTTCACCTGCTTTGAACGGAGATGTTAATGTACAGCAGTATTCCAGCCTAGAGAGAACAAGTGATTTGAAAAGGATCATCACTGGCTTGGCAGCTCTCGTTTTGAAAGTTCTCATTATCCATCCTATCATTTTCTTTGCACTTGTGATCGTGGCACTGTTGTGATCCTCGAAAGTGAGATCCTCAGACATTACTACCCATAGGCCCCTTACATTATTTTTCCGCTCTATTGTATGGCCAGAGTTTGTAGTACACTCTGTTCTAGTTACTATCTCCTCCAGCTTTCCATAACGGAGTAGTTGGAATTTGTCCTCATTGAACATCATATTGTTTTCCGTTGCCCACTGGAAAACTTTATTTATATCTTCTTGAGGTTAACCGTGTCCTCAATAGATGACAGCCTCATGCAGATCCTAGTATCGTCTGCAAAGGATGATACGGTGCTGTGGATTACATCTCTATGTCTGATATGAGGATGAGGAACAGGATGGGGGCGAGTACTGTGCCTTGTAGAACAGAGCTCTTCACTATGGCAGCCTCCGATTTAACTCTGTTGACCACTACTCTTTGTGTTGGATTGGTTAGGAAGTTGAAGATCCATCTCCCCACTTTGCCAGTTATTCCTTTAGCACGTGTTTTGTGCGCTATTACGCCATGATCGCACTTGTCAAACGCTTTTGCAAAGTCTGTGTATATTACATCTGCATTCTGATTTTCTTCCAGCGCATCCAAGGCCATATCATAGTGATCCAGTAGTTGTGAGAGGCAGGAGCGACCTGCCCTGAGCCCATGTTGCCCTGGATTGTGCAGTTTTTGGGAATCCAGGTGGTTTGCAATCCTGCTTCTTAGCACTCTTTCAAAGATTTTTATGATGTGGGACGTTAGAGCTATTGGTCTATAGTTCTTAGCTAATGTTTTGCTGCAACCTTTATGGAGTGGAGCTATATCCGTTGTTTTAAGTGACTGTGGAATTTCACCCATGTCTAAGCTCCTTCTCCATAGTATACTTAGGGCACGTGAGAGGGGTTTCTTGCAGTTCTTAATGAACACAGAGTTCCACGAGTCTGGGCCTGGGGCTGAGTGCATGGGCATGTTGTCAATGGCTTTTTCAAAGTCTATTGGAGTTAGGGTAATGTCGGAAATCTGGCATAAAACGATGGAGTTTTGAGGCTCACTCATGAAGAAATCATTTGGATCGTCGATCCTCAGACTGATTAGTGGGTCACTAAACACAGAGCCGTACTGGGATTTCAGTATTTCACTCATTTCCTTGCTGTCATCTGTGTAAGTCCCATCCTGTCTGAGTAAGGGCCCGATACTAGATGTGGTATTTGCTTTGTTTTTGGCATATGAAAAGAAATATTTCGAATTTCTTTCAATTTCACTAATAGCTTTAAGCTCCTCCTGTCTCTCCTGGTTCCTGTAAGAGTCCTTTAACTTACGTTCGATAGTTTCCACTTCCCTGGTCAGCGCCTCCTTCCGTGTATCAGATATTCTAGCGTTCCTGAGGAGCTCAGTGATTCTTCGTCGTCTTCTGTAGAGGGAGCGTCTTTCTCTCTCCACTTTACTCCTGCTCTTCTTCCTCCTTAGGGGAATATGCCTAGAACATGCTTCAGCTGCTTCTGGGCAATTATTCCCTAAACTAATATCGATTCCATAATTTAAACTACTTTTGTTGATAAAGCAAAAAAAATGAAAATGAACATTCCCTGGTCCAACTACAACACAACAGTTATGCCTAAGTTACAGCCACAGCACTGTTGACATGAATGAAGCTGAAGTTTGAAGTTGGTAAGCAGAAGACGAATTCGTGGCAGTGTTCACATTGCAACTGTAATTAGCATCGTGTCATGGAGTACGACGGAAGTCTCCAGCTGCCACATTCATCAAGAAATACAGACGTACTAATGAGAGAGATTAACACCCGGTTGCACAAGGCTTCCATACAGTTTCCAAATGTTGGTTGGTAGTGTCCTGTCTCCGTACTTGTTTACTTGCTGATGATCTGGTTGCGGACCTTGTCAATACAGCTGTTTGAATTTGCGGAACGTATTCCGACGTAGGCACCACAGCTTAGTCGATCAGGAACTGCTTAGAATGATGTGTCAGTTTCCTTCGAAGAGGAAGGGCCCTGAAAACCCTTGGGCCATTTATACTTACTGAGTTTTCTTTCAGTGTACATATAACACCAGTGCTTTTTAACTGCTAATTACTCCTACCATTAAAGTGCAAGGCACCTTCGAAATGACCTCTCACATTAACCAAGTTCCTGACCTCTTGGGATGTCCTGTATACGTGTCCGTGTGTGACAGCACCTAGGTGGAACCAGATGATAATAATACATATGTTTTTCACTCATGAATCATTTTACATTATAATTGCTTTAACCTGCGTTCACATGCATTCAAATGAAGGTGGAAGTAAATTCAGTACACACATTTATTAGATTGATAAGGCAAAAGAGGTATGAAATCAGTAAGGGCAATCAAAGTAGGTTAGGTGGGAACACGAGGTATCTTCCCTCCCGCAAAAACAACTGTGATAATAGTACAGCCTGAGGCTAGGTTTTCTTGTTGACTACCTGGTCAACTTGGCAGATCATCCACAGTCATTGAGACAGTGGTCCCTTTTCCTTTTGTAAACAAGTCAGTAAGTACGAATGCGCAAATAATCACCATTCATCCATTTATGGAAACAAACATAGAGATAATATAGGAACAAACAGATTAAAGACAAACTAGTAAAGACATGAAGAATATGTTATAATACCTACATACCTCCAGGTAGGCAGTAGGTAGGCCCAGTTGTAAAGTGATAATTGTCGAGTACAGATCGAAACGTCGTCTGAAGTTTCCTCTTTTTAGTATAGATTTTTTTGGCGAATAGTATATACGTCCATAGACAAGCTTCAGATCATTATAGAAGATGGACTACAAGCCTCGACTGTCCATCACACAGCAAGTAACATCATAAAGAATATTAAAAAAAACTTTCTACTAACTGAAATCCACTTAAACTTTAGTCTTGACACCGCACTATTCGACACTAAAACTGAATCATCATACAACTCCCACTAAACTCGACAAATTAAGATCCTGATGAAACTAGGTAACTTTAAACAAGCGGGGACTGTCTTATCTTTAAAGAGAGAGGAAATGTCTGTTCTCATCTTAAGAAATATGAGACAGTCTTTATAAATTAAATATATTACGAGTGTACCAAAGTATCGGTGGATATCGGCTAATTTTGATGGTATCAGTATTTACTTGAAACTAAGTATCGGTATCCCGAAACTTGTAATGAATTATCTCGAATAATATACATTTTATAAGCATTTTGTTTCCCTCTCTGAATATTTATTTATGTTGGTACATAACAACACTTCATAATGAAACTTTCCTGAAAACTGTAAGGAATAATCTTAAATAATAAATATTTAAGTAGCACTTAAACACAGGATGTCATTTGATACCACGGAAAACACGAGGTTACACAATGCTGCTACAGACTTGCTGAAACTAGGTAGCCGACAAGTGGGTTAATAGAAAAATCAATATGAGAATTCATCATCCCAAATGATACCGGTAACCAAAAAAATATAGTTTGGCTCAAGGACTACTATTCTTATGAGTTAGTCCTCAGTGTACTTATGTAGCCAGCCTGCTACTCACTGTAGTCTTTAACAATCGTCTGCCGTGCCTCTCAACCTCTTAAGGAGTAACTGCAGTGTGCAGATTTTGAACAGGCTCTTCCAGTATTTTCAAGGGGTATTTTTGAGACTTTTTCACGTACAGTATTGTTGTCCATCACCCATTTTAAACTTGGAAGATCTCATACATGAATAGTATGTATTTGATGCAGGATTTTCTTTAGTCTTTCTAAGATTTAGAAAATCCTCATCTGCTGAGTGAGCTCCGTTGTTGTTGTCGAAAGTAGTTTATAAAGATTAATTACTTGGTTAAAGTTCCATACTTTTAGTCCTATTATGTTTACAATATTCAATGATTTTAACATATGTGAGCAAATACTCCTCTTGTCATTTATAGCCTTTATCACATCTGTACACATTAGAGTTTGAAATCCAGATTTCACAATGCACTGATATGACCAGGCCGGTTGTGGCCGTCCTAGTGTAGGGAAATGGCTGATGACTCAAAAGTTAACAATGATTTTTTGCTGAGCTAACAAAGCAGTCCATACTGAAATGTTTACTTTCGCATGTTCTTCATATTTTGGACACAAGAAATTCTCTTGTTGCAATATTCAGCCGAAACAAATAGCTTTATGGAGATGCCGGGCATCTAACATATGTTGTCTGCGTAAACTCGGCGAGAAAATGACATTTCACCGATGTAAATAATATGGTGCGTGAAAGAACACGACACATCTCTGTTTCTTGCTCCTTTACAATTTCCAGCCTCCATTTTCTATTCTCTTCTCTTCCCTTCCATATTCAACTTTCTAATCCTCTATCCTGCCTTAATACCTCAGCCCTAACCATCTCTCCTACTACTTCCAGCTTTCCTCCTATTCTTGCATCGCACTGCTCCTGCTCTTCTTCCTCCGTGAGGATCAGATAGCACAGGGTGACAGCGCCCAATAACAATTAGAGGTAGCAATAAACTGGAGAAGGGCCGGAAGACAAGACTGCTGGGTAATACACCAGCAACCTGGAGGCGGTCTCCGACCACAGCTCCTCCACCAGGAGGAATGAAGACCTTCTGGAGGACAAAGCAGGAAGAGAGAAAAAAGGGAGAGGAAAAAAGGGAAGAGAAAAAAAGAAGGTGGAGAAAGAGCAAGAGAAGTAAGAATAGAAAAAGAGGTAGTGGAGGAAGAGGAGTAAGAGGTAGTGGAAGAATAGGAGTAAGAGGTAGGTAATACAAGAGTAGGAGTAAGGAAAGAGGAAGGAAGACTAGGAAGAGAAGGAATAGGGAAAGAGGAAGGAAGAGGAGGAAGGAAGAGTAGAGAAGGAAACTTAACTCTAAAAAAAAAAAGCTACAATATGGTTAATTTCTTAAACCGAGCAAAAAATCACCACCAACACTCAGAACTAAATTTGCAACACTTCTGAAATTAAAAAAAATGGTGCAAAACACTTTTCTCAGGTTACTAACGACAAGAGAGTGCTCTGACGTCATCCCCAAGGATATATACTATACAACCTAAATACTGTGACGAGAGAAAGTGGACAGAAATCAAATTATCCGATACATTTCATATTAATGAACTCTAATCAAAGGCACAATCTGATGTAGTGTTAGTCATCATATAATCAAGACTAACACGGTGTTCCTCTGATAGCACCACAAGCATCCATATACTTAACACCAACCTCTGTTAAGAATTATTTTCGGGTCAAATGTGAGGAATACTACTAGCTGATGGCACCCTATGTTCATTTTATTATGTTAATTCTCTTACATGATTCTCAACGTCAATACATTTCACACTTTCCCTAAACGTACATTATTTACTTTATTTTAAGTTAGATTAGGCTACGTAAACCTACAAAAATGTATATTAAATAAAAGTAAGCAGCCACAACACGTCTGGTAACGAGGTGACTGAGCAGCACCGGGAAACATACACATATGCATGCGTGTCATCAATGGCATGATAACAGGTTGCGGAGGCCAGGGCCAGAATAAACAGGTGCCGCCAGATATATTATATTGACCCGAGGGTGACGAGGGTCGCTGTAG
>NC_091298.1:17528242-17655742 GCF_038502225.1 Cherax quadricarinatus
AGAAAAGCAAAAAGGGATTAAGAGGCTAAGGTCGCAAGGGATTCAAAGACTAACCCAAAAGGGTTTTTTCAGGTATACAGAAGTAAGATTAGGGACAAGATTGGCCCACTTAAGAGTAACTCTGGTCAGATCACTGACAGTGATAAGGATATGTGTGAAATACTAAATACCTACTTCCTCTCAGTTTTCACCCAGGAAAATACCAGCGATATTCCTGAAATAATAGATTACGTAGAACAGGATGATAATAAACTATGTACGATAGCGGTAACTAGTGACATGGTCCTCAGACAAATAGAGAAACTAAAACCTAACAAATCCCCAGGTCCTGATGAACTGTTTGCAAGGGTGTTAAAGGAATGTAAAGAGTAACTTAGCATACCTTTGGCTAATCTTTTTAACATATCACTACAAACTGGCATAGTGCCTGATAAGTGGAAAATGGCAAATGTAATACCTATTTACAAGGCAGGTGACAGGTCCTTGGCTTCGAACTATAGACCAATAAGTCTTACCTCCATAGTGGGAAAATTTATGGAATCAATAATTGCCGAAGCAATTCGTAGCCATCTTGACAGGCACAGATTGATTAATGATTCTCAACACGGTTTTACAAAGGGGCGTTCCTGTCTTACGAATTTACTAACTTTTTTCACTAAGGTGTTTGAGGAGGTAGATCATGGTAATGAATATGATATTGTGTATATGGACTTCAGTAAGGCTTTCGATATAGTTCCACACCAGAGGCTATTGAGGAAACTTAGGGCACACGGAATAGGAGGAGAAATTTTTTCCTGGGTAGAGGCACGGCTGACAAATCAGCAGAGAGTTTGCATAAATGGGGAGAAATCAGAATGGGGGCACGTCACAAGCGGTGTTCCTCAGGGGTCAGTGTTGGGCCCGTTGTTGTTCACAATTTACATAAACGACATAGATGAGGGAATAAATAGCGACATAAGCAAATTTGCTGATGACACCAAAATAGGCCGTCGAATTCATTCTAATGAGGACATTAGAGCACTCCAGGATGATTTGAACAGACTAACGCAATGGTCGGAGAAGTGGCAGATGCAGTTTAATATTGACAAATGCAAAGTTCTAAATGTTGGACAGTTAAATAACCATGCCACATATAAACTAAATAATGTAGATCTTAATACTACCGATTGCGAAAAGGATTTAGGAGTTCTGGTTAGCAGTAATCGAAAACCAAGACAACAGTGCATTAGTGTTCGCAACAAAGCTAACAGAATTCTTGGCTTCATATCTAGAAGTATAAATAATAGAAGTCCTCAGATTGTTCTTCAACTCTATATATCATTGGTTAGGCCTCATTTAGACTATGCTGCTCAGTTCTGGTCACCATATTACAGAATGGATATAAATGCTCTGGAAAACGTACAAAGGAGGATGACAAAGATGATCCCATGTATCAGAAATCTTCCCTATGAGGATAGACTGAGGGCCCTGAATCTGCACTCTCCCGAAAGGCGTAGAATTAGGGGGGATATGATCGAGGTGTATAAATGGAAAACAGGAATAAATAAAGGGGATGTAAATAGTGTGCTGAAAATTTCCAGGCAAGACAGGACTCGCAGCAATGGTTTCAAGTTGGAAAAATTCAGATTCAGGAAGGATATAGGAAGGCACTGGTTTGGTAATAGAGTTGTGAATGAGTGGAACAAGCTCCCGAGTACAGTTATTGTGGCTAAAACGTTGTGTAGTTTTAAAAATAGGTTAGATAAATACATGAGTGGGTGTGAGTTGGACCTGACTAGCTTTGCTGCTGGGTCTGGTACAGTGCTCCATCCTTGAGTGGGGATGACCAGACTGGGTGGGTCATTGGGATAATCCGGGGGGTGGGTCATTGGTCTAATCGGGGGGGGGGGGACATGGACCTGCTCCGTGTGGGTCAGTAGGTCAGTTGGCCCATGCGAGGCAGGTCCAAGTCTCCTACCGGCTTAAGCCAATGCACCCAACCTAGTCAGGTCAGGTCACATTGACTTAAGGGAGGAACACGGCAACCGACCTGGTAGCACAAGCTATCAGGTCCAACTCACACCCACCCACATCCACTCATGTATTTATCCAACCTATTTTTAAAGCTACACAACATTCTGGCCTCTATAACTGTACTTGGGAGTTTGTTCCACTCATCCACAACTCTATTATCAAACCAGTACTATATCCTTCCTGAATCTGAATTTTTCCAACTTAAAACCATTGCTGCGAGTCCTGTCTAGGCTAGATATTTTCAGCACACTATTTACATCCCCTTTATTTATTCCTGTTTTCCATTTATACACCTCAATCATATCCCCCCTAATTCTACGTCTTTCTAGAGAGTGCAGATTCAGGGCCCTTAGTCTATCCTCATAGGGAAGGTTTCTGATACATGGGATCAACTTTGTCATCTTCCTTTGTACATTTTCCAGAGCATTTACATCCATTCTGTAATACGGTGACCAAAACTGTGCAGCATAATCTAAATGAGGCCTAACCAAGGATATATAGAGTTGAAGAACAACCTGAGGACTCCTATTATTTATGCTTCTTGATATGAAGCCAAGGATTCTATTAGCTTTATTGCGAACACTTATGCACTGTTGTCTTGGTTTCAGATTACTGCTAACCAGAACTCCTAAATCTTTTTCGCAATCCGTAATATTAAGATCGACATTATTTAGTTTATATGTGGCATGGTTATTGTCCTGTCCAACATTTAGAACTTTGCATTTGTCTATATTAAACTGCATCTGCCACTTCCCCGACCACTGCATCAGTCTATTCAAATCTTCCTGGAGTGCTCTAATGTCCTCGTCAGAATGAATTGGACGGCCTATTTTGGTGTCATCGGCAAACTTGCTGATGTCGCTCTTTATGTCCTCATCTATGTCGTTTATGTAGATTGTGAACAGCAGGGGGCCCAACACTGACCCCTGTGGAACACCGCTCGTGATGCCCCTAGGGGCCATAACGCTTGTGCAGTTAGAGAGGTTGTAGTAATCCGGTTTGATCCAGGTAAAGGGAAAACAGCTCTACTTCCTTGAATCAAGAGCCTTCGCCAGTATCCCGTGATGATTACCTAAAGTTTCTTCTACTTTCTCCAAGAAAAATTACCAACAGGACCCTTGGCTGTCTTCAAGAGGGAAGGTAATAAATTCCTCAAGTCAGCTCCTAATCAGCCGGACTATGATGCATACGTTGTACTATGTGCGGCCAATACAATCTGATTGATCAGGCGGCAACGGGGAGGCCTGGTCTGTGGAGCGGCCCCCCGGAACTGTCTACAGGAAGGGAAAACTAAAGTCAAGCAAAACTTGCAGAAGAAAGTTTTAAATTTTGCACCTTGCTAAAATTTACGTAATATAAAATAGTCTAATTTCAAGGTCTGACAGGACCTCACAGGACACAATGGGTCTTCGTCAGAACCCTTATTGGGTTTAATTATATCTTTCAGAACTTGTATTAGTAATTAAGGTTCAATTTGTGAAAGAAATTTTATTATGAATGGGACCAAGGCGGCCTAGAATACCATTTTCACAAAATACCAATGTACTGAATATATTTAAACCTTTGAATGCTGCTCCATATTATTAAATTATAATACTGTCATGAAATGATACGGGAAAAAAAATACCAGCTGAAGTTTACAAAGTAACCTAGCTAAAATAATCCAACTAAATATAATAATATCAAACTATTGCAGATCAAAACTTAAATTGTAGATTACATTTCGCTCTGAACAGAGAGCTTTATCAAGTCAATACGTTTCGATTTGTTTAGAGGGAAACGTAGTCTAAAAATAAAGGTTTGTTGGCACAGACTATCTTTCTACCACACTTGGTAGGTAAGTCTTGCCTCTCAAAATGAGTCAATTCAAAAACCTTCGTCCACAAACAGCACATTTTTAAGACGTTTAACTACATGTTGGTTTACAGGGCTGAAAACAATCGACTACACGACGGTCATTAAGGCTGTGGCTTGAACAAAAGTCAAACCACTTTTCAATCGAAAATACAGGGATTAAAAATGTTTTCATGCTTAAAGATACAGAGTTTAAAGCCTATCGACTATACCAGTCACTAGGCCAGCACGTCACTTGTTCTCTACCACTCAAGGATACTTTAATCCGTAAAACAGAAATTAAGTCAATTAACAGCTTTTATACTCAGAGAGACATGAACCTTTCGGTGTATAAAATCGTTCTAAAGGCTCAAATATTTTTGAATAAAAAATAAAAAATAAATCTATCCAAATAACACTGCAACTTCCTAAGTCAAAATCATATGTATATATCTTGTCTAAAGGACACGAAAAATTATTTTAAAACGTAATAAAAAACTACAAACTTATGTAGAATAACTGTGACGTGCTTGCTGTTACAGCCGCAGTAACATATCACCCAGGGTTTACACAAGCGTCAGTGGGGCATATTATCATCAGCGCTACTAGGCTTATCAACTACAGAAAGCAACAGTAATTGACCTCGGTTATTTAAAGTGTTTATTTGACCTTATTCTGTTAGTGATGTAATATGCCCGGGCCTGTGAAAATTTAGTTCACTCACAAATTTGATGAAACCTGATAAGTTCTTACAAACCATTCATTCCTGTTCAACCGAGTTTCTCTCTCTCCCCACCTCTCTCTCTCTCTCTCTCTCAGCACATATAAGCATTAACATTTCACGCCATATTTACTGCCCCTCTTACTGGCTGCTGCCCCTTCCTACCTCCACTTTTATTTCCTGACTGATATTAAAGGACTAAGCCGAGTAACTTTCCATTACGTTAGCTTAATATAAGAACAGAAGAAACACTGCAAAAGGCCTACTACAGGTTAATGGGATGCAGGTTGAATTAAGAAATTATTTTCACTTTGACATGTTTCTAACATAAGATACTAACATAACCATTTGTTTTAATGTGACTACTTAAGTCTGTTCTCCATATTTACAACTGTAATGTCTATGCTCTCGAAGGTATTCACACATGACTTAAGAAATCGTAATGACACGATTGCAAATAAACCATACCCCCGGCCGGGATTGAACCCGCGGTCATAGAGTCTCAAAACTCCAGCCCGTCGCGCTAACCACTAGACCAGCTAGCCACAATAAGATTCATCCAACTAGGTATATTTCTACACCATAGGAAGGTTAGCACAGGCACCTCTGTGACCACAAATGCAAGTTTTTACAGACGAATCTCCACGGCCACGCTAGCTGGAGATTCGTCTGTAAAAACTTGCATTTGTGGTCACAGAGGTGCCTGTGCTAACCTTCCTATGGTGTAGAAATATACCTAGTTGGATGAATCTTATTGTGGCTAGCTGGTCTAGTGGTTAGCGCGACGGGCTGGAGTTTTGAGACTCTATGACCGCGGGTTCAATCCCGGCCGGGGGTATGGTGTATTCACACATTCCGTCTTTGTCTGCCCACTGGCTAGCTTGTTCCCAAACTGCAACTATAATATAAGAAAAGGGAGCCGTATACTGCAGGAGTACCGAAGTTTGTTTATTAAAAAATCCGTCGGCCACTGATTGTCCTTGAATTCTCTTGTTTATCTTCTAAATTCCATTAATCTGCAGGAAAAATGGCGTGTATTTATATTATAGGAGACATCTCTCCCAGTACTGATAACATATTATTTATAGCTCAAGCCAAGAGTATTTCGGCAGACAATGTGGTTACTCACTCTGCAGCAACAGTTGAGTTATCACATCATGGCTGCACTTTGACATTCAAGCACTGAACGTTATCAACGTTTCCTTTGATGATGGGTTGATCTTTGAGCTCACTCTAATGGTGGAAGACTACTCTCATGGTGGGAAACTACAACGCTAGATATCCCTTACTTTAAGGAACCAACGCTAATGACTGAAATAATACTATGCTACACTTTCCTTACTGGAATCGTAAAGTACTAGCAATTATGTTAATAACATTTAATAAATTTCTGGAATTCAAAAATACATGTGAGAATTTTAGCATCCTGTGCAGCTCTGACCAGCCTTCACGGGAGGAAATAAAATGAGCATCAATAACGCACGGAGAAACCTCCTCCAAAATTGTTGAGTCATTGATCTCTAAACTACACCCACAGAAGTCGAAGTAATAAGGAGAAATTAAAATTAGGAAATAAAATAGCTAGTGATCGAAGGAAAATACAGATACTTTAATTATTAACATATTTTATTAGTTTGAAAACTAATTGCCACCCGACTTTCTTTATCAAATATTTTAGTATTTTATTGAAACGATAAGGAAGGAAATGAAAAAAAAAAAATGAACTGAAAAACAAGTACAAAAATAAAAAGATTAATAATATAATGAAAAACAAAGTAATTCATTAATTTTAAAAGCGAGAGCTTCATAACTAAACAAAATTATCAGTGAAAATCAGTGTTTCTAAACACCAGCGATACGTGGAAAAATTTAGTGATTGCAAATAAACTCAAAGAAACCAGCGTACAACAGCTATGAAACATCAAAAGTAGCCACGGGGGTTGTGGGAGCCATGGCCGTCGCTTGGCAACCACAGGTTGGTAGACCAGGTAGAAGCCTACAACAGCAGCACATATGCAGCCAAGGGAAGAAAAAGTAGAAGAGTTATTCGAGAAATGAACCCAAGAATCATCGTGAGCATCTCTGATGACTGGAAACTATATGTGGTTGCAGGGGTTGATTCACAGCTCCTGGCACGGCCTCTTCGCTGGTGTGTGTGTGTGTGTGTGTGTGTGTGTGTGTGTGTGTGTGTGTGTGTGTGTGTGTGTGTGTGTGTGTGTGTGTGCGTGCGTGCGTGCGTGCGTGCGTGCGTGCGTGCGTGTGCGTGTGTGTGTGTGTGTGTGTGTGTGTGTGTGTGTGTGTGTGTGTGTATGTGTGTGTGTGTGTGTGTGTGTGTGTGTGTGTGTGTGTGTGTGTGTGTGTACTCACCTAGTTGTGGCTACAGGGGTCGAGTCATCGCTCCTGGCCCCGCCTATTCACTGGCCTCTACTGGGTCACTCTCCCCGCACCATGAGCTTTATCATACCTCCGCTTAAAGCAAATAATATTGTTGCAGTAATAACACCAGGAGGCAGCTCTGATGAAAACTCACACTCACACGAGCTTTTAAATTTCTGCACAAAATTCAATTTAAACCAGCAAATAATAGAGCCTACTAGACTGGAGAATACACTAGACCTCATCTTCACTAACAATGATGATCTGATAAGAAATGTCACCATATCAATAACAATATACTCAGATCACAACATAATTGAGGTTCAGACATGTATGCGTGGAGCCCCAGACCGACATAATGAGACTAGTCATGAGGGAGCATTCACCAAATTCAACTTCAATAACAAAAACATAAAGTGGGACCAAGTAAACCAAGCCCTAACCGATATAAGCTGGGAAGATATACTAAGCAACACAGACCCCAACTTATGCCTAGAACAGATTAACTCGGTGGCACTCGATGTATGCACAAGGCTTATTCCTCTAAGAAAAAGGAGGAGTAGATGTAAAATAGAAAGAGACAGGCGCTCCCTTTACAGGCGACGGAAAAGAATAACAGAGCGGCTAAAAGAGGTCAATATATCTGAAATGCGTAGGGAGACACTGGTCAGAGAAATAGCAAGCATCGAACTTAATCTAAAAGAATCCTTTAGGAGTCAGGAATCGCGGGAAGAACTAAAAGCCATAAATGAAATCGAAAGAAACCCAAAGTATTTCTTCTCCTATGCCAAATCAAAGTCGAGAACAACGTCCAGTATTGGACCCCTACTTAAACAAGATGGGTCCTACACAGATGACAGCAAGGAAATGAGTGAGCTACTCAAGTCCCAATATGACTCAGTTTTTAGCAAGCCGCTAACCAGACTGAGAGTCGAAGATCAAAATGAATTTTTTATGAGAGAGCCACAAAATTTGATTAACACAAGCCTATCCGATGTTATCCTGACGCCAAATGACTTTGAACAGGCGATAAATGACATGCCCATGCACTCTGCCCCAGGGCCAGACTCATGGAACTCTGTGTTCATCAAGAACTGCAAGAAGCCCCTATCACGAGCCTTTTCCATCCTATGGAGAGGGAGCATGGACACGGGGGTCGTCCCACAGTTACTAAAAACAACAGACATAGCCCCACTCCACAAAGGGGGCAGTAAAGCAACAGCAAAGAACTACAGACCAATAGCACTAACATCCCATATCATAAAAATCTTTGAAAGGGTCCTAAGAAGCAAGATCACCACCCATCTAGAAACCCATCAGTTACACAACCCAGGGCAACATGGGTTTAGAACAGGTCGCTCCTGTCTGTCTCAACTATTGGATCACTACGACAAGGTCCTAAATGCACTAGAAGACAAAAAGAATGCAGATGTAATATATACAGACTTTGCAAAAGCCTTCGACAAGTGTGACCATGGCGTAATAGCGCACAAAATGCGTGCTAAAGGAATAACAGGAAAAGTCGGTCGATGGATCTATAATTTCCTCACTAACAGAACACAGAGAGTAGTCGTCAACAGAGTAAAGTCCGAGGCAGCTACGGTGAAAAGCTCTGTTCCACAAGGCACAGTACTCGCTCCCATCTTGTTCCTCATCCTCATATCCGACATAGACAAGGATGTCAGCCACAGCACCGTGTCTTCCTTTGCAGATGACACCCGAATCTGCATGACAGTGTCTTCCATTGCAGACACTGCAAGGCTCCAGGCGGACATCAACCAAATCTTTCAGTGGGCTGCAGAAAACAATATGAAGTTCAACGATGAGAAATTTCAATTACTCAGATATGGTAAACATGAGGAAATTAAATCTTCATCAGAGTACAAAACAAATTCTGGCCACAAAATAGAGCGAAACACCAACGTCAAAGACCTGGGAGTGATTATGTCGGAGGATCTCACCTTCAAGGACCATAACATTGTATCAATCGCATCTGCTAGAAAAATGACAGGATGGATAATGAGAACCTTCAAAACTAGGGAGGCCAAGCCCATGATGACACTCTTCAGGTCACTTGTTCTATCTAGGCTGGAATATTGCTGCACACTAACAGCACCTTTCAAGGCAGGTGAAATTGCCGACCTAGAAAATGTACAGAGAACTTCACGGCGCGCATAACGGAGATAAAACACCTCAATTACTGGGAGCGCTTGAGGTTCCTAAACCTGTATTCCCTGGAACGCAGGAGGGAGAGATACATGATTATATACACCTGGAAAATCCTAGAGGGACTAGTACCGAACTTGCACACGAAAATCACTCACTACGAAAGCAAAAGACTTGGCAGACGATGCACCATCCCCCCAATGAAAAGCAGGGGTGTCACTAGCACGTTAAGAGACCATACAATAAGTGTCAGGGGCCCGAGACTGTTCAACTGCCTCCCAGCACACATAAGGGGGATTACCAACAGACCCCTGGCAGTCTTCAAGCTGGCACTGGACAAGCACCTAAAGTCAGTTCCTGATCAGCCGGGCTGTGGCTCGTACGTTGGTTTGCGTGCAGCCAGCAGCAACAGCCTGGTTGATCAGGCGCTGATCCACCAGGAGGCCTGGTCACAGACCGGGCCGCGGGGGCGTTGACCCCCGGAACTCTCTTCAGGTACTCCAGGTCTCCAGGTATGTATGGATCCTGCCTCCATTACATCGCTTCCCAAACTATTCCACTTCCTGACTACTCTGTGACTGAAGAAATACTTCCTAACATCCCTGTGATCCATCTGTGTCTTCAATTTCCAATTGTGCCCCCTTGTTGCTGTGTCCCATCTCTGTTTACCTTATCAATTCCTCTCAGTATTTTATATGTCGTTATCACGTCCCCCCTATCTCTTTCCCCCAGTATTGTCAGGTCGATTTCCCTTAACCTCTCCGTGTAGGACATACCCCTTAGCTCTGGGACTAGTCTTGTTGCAAACCTTTGCACATTCTCTAGTTTCTTTACGTGCTTGGCAAGATGTGGGTTACAAACTGGTGCCGCATATTCTAATATGGGCCTAACATACACAGTGTACAGGGTCCTGAACGATTCCCTATTAAGATGGCGGAATGCTGTTCTTAGGTTTGCTAGGCGCCCATATGCTGCAGCAGTTATTTGGTTGATGTGCGCCTCAGGAGATGTGCCTGGTGTTATACTCACCCCAAGATCTTTTTCCTTGAGTGAGGTTTGTAGTCTCTGGCCCCCTAGACTGTACTCCGTCTGCGGTCTTCTTTGCCCTTCCCCAATCTTCATGACTTTGCACTTGGTGGGGTTGAACTCCAGGAGCCAATTGCTGGACCAGGCCTGCAGCCTGTCCAGATCCCTTTGTAGTTCTTCCTGATCTTCGTCCGATTGAATTCTTCTCATCAACTTCATATCATCTGCAAACAGGGACACTTCGGAGTCTATTCCTTCCGTCATGTCGTTCACAAATACCAGAAACAGCACCGGTCCTAGGACTGACCCCTGTGGAACCCCACTCGTCACAGGTGCCCACTCTGACACCTCGCCACGTACCATGACTCGCTGCTGTCTTCCTGACAGGTATTCCCTGATCCACTGTAGTGCCTTCCCTGTTATCCCTGCCTGGTCCTCCAGTTTTTGCACTAATCTCTTGTGTGGAACTGTGTCAAACGTCTTCTTACAGTCCAAGAAAATGCAATCTACCCGTCCCTCTCTCTCTTGTTTTACTGCTGTCACCCTGTCACAGAACTCCAGTAGGTTTGTGACACAGGATTTCCCGTCCCTGAAACCGTGTTGGCTGTTGTTAAGCTCATTTCTTTCTAGGTGTTCCACCACTCTTTTCCTGATAATCTTCTCCACGATTTTGCATACTATACACGTCAGTGACACCAGTCTATAGTTTAGTGCTTCTTGTCTGTCCCCTTTTTTAAAAATTGTGACTACATTTGCTGTCTTCTATACCTCAAGTAATCTCCGTTTCGATAGATGTGTTGAATATTGTTGTTAGGGGTACACTTAGCGCCTCTGCGCGGTGTGTGTGTGTGTGTGTGTGTGTGTGTGTGTGTGTGTGTGTGTGTGTGTGTGTGTGTGTGTGTGTGTGTGTGTGTGTGTGTGTGTGTGTGTGTGTGTGTGTGTGTGTGTGTGTGTGTGTGTGTGTTTGTGTGTGTGTGTACTCACCTAGTTGAGGTTGCGGGGGTCGAGTCCGAGCTCCTGGACCCGCCTCTTCACTGATCGCTACTAGGTCACTCTCCTTGAACCGTGAGCTTTATCATACCTCTGCTTAAAGCTATGTATGGATCCTGCCTCCACTACATCGCTTCTCAAACTAGTCCACTTCCTGACTACTCTGTGGCTGAAGAAATACTTCCTAACATTCCTGTGATTCATCTGTGTCTTCAACTTCCAACTGTGTCCCCTTGTTACTGTGTCCAATCTCTGGAACATCCTGTCTTTGTCCACCTTGTCAATTCCTCTCAGTATTTTGTACGTCGTTATCATGTCCCCCCTATCTCTCCTGTCCTCCAGTTTCGTCAGGTTGATTTCCTTTAACATCTCCGCGTAGGACATACCTCTTAGCTCTGGGAATAGTCTTGTTGAAAACCTTTGCACTTTCTCTAGTTTCTTTACGTGCTTGGCTAGGTGTGGGTTCCAAACTGGTGCCGCATACTCCAATATGGGCCTAACGTACACAGTGTACAGGGTCCTGAACGATTCCTTATTAAGATGTCGGAATGCTGTTCTGAGGTTTGCTAGGCGCCCATATGCTGCAGCAGTTATTTGGTTGATGTGCGCTTCAGGAGATGTGCCTGGTGCTATACTCACCCCAATATATTTTTCCTTGAGTGAGGTTTGTAGTCTCTGGCCCCCTAGACTGTACTCCGTCTGCGGTCTTCTTTGCCCTTCCCCAATCTTCATGACTTTGCACTTGGTGGGATTGAACTTCAGGAGCCAATTGCTGGACCAGGTCTGCAGCCTGTCCAGATCCCTTTGTAGTTCTGCCTGGTCTTCGATCGAGTGAATTCTTCTCATCAACTTCACGTCATCTGCAAACAGGGACACCTCAGAGTCTATTCCTTCCGTCATGTCATTCACAAATACCAGAAACAGCACTGGTCCTAGGACTGACCCCTGTGGGACCCCGCTGGTCACAGGTGCCCACTCTGACACCTAGCCACGTACCATGACTCGCTGCTGTCTTCCTGACAAGTATTCCCTGATCCATTGTAGTGCCTTCCCTGTTATCCCTGCTTGGTCCTCCAGTTTTTGCACCAATCTCTTGTGTGGAACGTGTCAAACGCCTTCTTGCAGTCCAAGAATATGCAATCCACCCACCCCTCTCTCTCTTGTCTTACTGCTGTCACCATGTCATAGAACTCCAGTAGGTTTGTGACACAGGATTTCCCGTCCCTGAAACCATGTTGGCTGCTGTTGATGAGATCATTCCTTTCTAGGTGTTCCACCACTCTTCTCCTGATAATCTTCTCCATGATTTTTCATACTATACATGTCAGTGACACTGGTCTGTAGTTTAATGCTTCATGTCTGTCTCCTTTTTTAAAGATTGGGACTACATTTGCTGTCTTCCATGCCTCAGGCAATCTCCCTGTTTCGATAGATGTATTGAATATTGTTGTTAGGGGTACACATAGTGCCTCTGCTCCCTCTCTCAATACCCATGGGGAGATGTTATCTGGCCCCATTGCCTTTGAGGTATCTAGGTCACTCAGAAGCCTCTTCACTTCTTCCTCGGTTGTGTGCACTGTGTCCAGCACATGGTGGTGTGCCCCACCTCTCCGTCTTTCTGGAGCCCCTTCTGTCTCCTCTGTGAACACTTCTTTGAATCTCTTGTTGAGTTCCTCACATACTTCACGGTCATTTCTTGTTGTCTCTCCTCCTTCCTTCCTTAGCCTGATTACCTGGTCCTTGACTGTTGTTTTCCTCCCGATGTGGCTGTACAACAGTTTCGGGTCAGATTTGGCTTTCGCTGCTATGTCATTTTCATATTGTCTTTGGGCCTCCCTTCTTATCTGTGCATATTCGTTTCTGGCTCTACGACTGCTCTCCTTATTCTCCTGGGTCCTTTGCCTTCTATATTTCTTCCATTCCCTAGCACACTTGGTTTTTGCCTCCCTGCACCTTTGGGTAAACCATGGGCTCATCCTGGCTTTTTCATTATTCCTGTTACCCTTGGGTACAAACCTCTCCTCAGCCTCCCTGCATTTTGTTGCTACATATTCCATCATCTCATTAACTGGCTTCCCTGCCAGTTCTCTGTCCCACTGAACCCCGTTCAGGAAGTTCCTCATTCCTGTGTAGTCCCCTTTCTTGTGTGTGTGTGTACTCACCTAGTCACCTAGATGTACTCACCTAGTTGAGGTTGCAGGGGTCGAGTCCAAGCTCCTGGCCCCGCCTCTTCACTGGTCGCTACTAGGTCACTCTCCCTGAACCATGAGCTTTATCGTACCTCTGCTTAAAGCTATGTATGGATCCTGAATCCACTACATCGCTTCCCAAACTATTCCACTTCCTGACTACTCTGTGGCTGAAGAAATACTTCCTAACATCCCTTTGATTCATCTCTGTCTTCAACTTCCAACTGTGTCCCCTTGTTACTGTGTCCAGTCTCTGGAACATCCTGTCTTTGTCCACCTTGTCAATTCCTCTCAGTATTTTGTAAGTCGTTATCATGTCCCCCCTATCTCTCCTGTCCTCCAGTGTCGTCAGGTTGATTTCCCTTAACCTCTCCTCATAGGACATACCTCTTAGCTCTGGGACTAGTCTTGTTGCAAACCTTTGCACTTTCTCTAGTTTCTTTACATGCTTGGCTAGGTGTGGGTTCCAAACTGGTGCCGCATACTCCAATATGGGCCTAACGTACACGGTGTACAGGGTCCTGAACGATTCCTTATTAAGATGTCGGAATGCTGTTCTGAGGTTTGCCAGGCGCCCATATGCTGCAGCAGTTATTTGGTTGATGTGTGTGTGTGTGTGTGTGTGTGTGTGTGTGTGTGTGTGTGTGTGTGTGTGTGTTGACACAATGTAATAAAAACTCGTCTGCAACACAAGAGCAATTTATTAGGAAACATTTCGCTCCCAGTGAGCGAAAAGTTTTTTAATAAAAATTCTAGAATGCTCAAATGTCTTCATGACATGAGCATCTGTGCCAGATGACAACTAGGAACGTGCAAAATCAATAACACGAAAACTGAGACACTAGCATCAACGGTACTCTGCAGATAACATACACCTGACACATCAATTAGCGACTGGAAAATATTGAATGCAATTAAAAAGTTAAAAGGGTCCATCCATCAACAGCCTCTGGTTTCATCTATGGAACAACAATTGTTCATTATATTTAACTGGTCATATTTTCTGGAGCTATCCCCCCCCCCCCCAAAAAAAGGAAGACCCCATCATCCACATTGCTTAAAGAAGGGAGACGTAAGCATCACATGTAGGTCACTCACGTCACGTTTTTTATTTTTTTTTATAATACAGAGGAATAAAAGTCGCAATACCATGTCTGGAACAAGTCACAATCAATCTAAAATTTAGAGAGGAAACCTCAGACGCCGTTTCGGTCTGTCCAGAATCATTATCAAATCAAGACGGACCGAAACGTCATCTAAAGTTTCTGTCGTGAGGGTTCGTGAGGAGTAACAAATACACAAATTGGATGTCTTGGAGGCGTAAAGTCTTGTAGGGTAGCCCAGGAGCCTTGCCTTGTATACCTAGCGGGAACTGACCACGAGGCATCTGGCCTACTGTTCACATGTGATGGGTTTCGTGACGCCAGAGCTAGCAAGGGAGCCTATCTATAAAGTAGCTGAGATTATCTCAGTATACCACACAAGTACATGTGTGCACGTGTGCGCGTGTGTGCGCGTGTGCGCGTGCGTGCGTATGCGCGCACGTGCGTTTCTAACGCGCCTTTTCTGTTCTAATATTGTGAGAATAAAAATCCATGTGTATATATACCCTTTACCCATATTCCACACCCTCACAGCACATGGCACTGTCTATGACGTGGTATATGTATGTATGACTAACTTCTAAGCTTCTAATTAAATTCCGTGTATGCTATTTCTCATTGTTTGAAAAAGCCCAGGAAGTGTATGTGGTTATTCCGTGTTCCACAAATATTATAATCTCGGCTCTATACTGGTCATTCTATAAGGCATGTTTTAAAAATATATTTAAACAATATACGTAAGTTATATGACTGAAGAAAACAATGAGTAAGAAAGAAAAGATCATGAAAGGGGTGGTAGGTGGGGATAGTTTTTTCCTGAGCAGAAATCAAATAAAGATAAGTGAATGGCAGGGTTTCACCCGCTGCAAGATACACTAGTTTGGTCTCAGCACGGCAGCAAGGTAGTGGGGTGCAAGGTTCTCAATACGACCCATACTGGGTGATGTTCATCTCAGGATAACTTTTCAAAAAATCCATCCACACCATCATAACTTCAGAGAGTTTAACCCCGATAACCCAAGAAAGCCAATGCCATGGTTTTATTGAAGTCCTTCAAGTTCTTTTCAAACATGCTATTTACGAGAGTTAAGTAACTCCATAGTAACAATTTACTGATATTTGATCGTTTGACGCAGGATGTAAGAAGACTTGCCCGTATGTATAGGCTCGCCCGGGAATCCAACCCAGGTCCTTTCACTTGTGAGCCGATCGCTCTACCATGGGGCATGACGCTGATTCATATAGGGTAATGAACAGGATATGCGAGTTGCGAGGTAATGTGTGACTAAGACAGGTGCACCAAGTTCTGTGTTCCTGTGGTTGTAGTTAGACCGGTCTAGTAACTAATTGAAATATAGGTTTCCTGGCCGGAATATTCATACCACTAATATGGAGAGACACATTTATTACAAAAGTCATGTCCGTTCATGTTTCAGATTTAATATGCTGCTGTGTTCCGAACACGATGCAGCTTCAGATTATTGATTATTAAGTTGGAGAGAGAGTACTCGGGGTCTATATGCTGCCTATCAAACTTCACGCACATGATCCGACGCGAACATACACCTGTCTCAAACACAGCCAGATTACTGCGTCCAACTCTAGACAATAATCTCTTCCCTCAGGGGAGGTGAGAGGCCTTGGATCCAAGGAAATAGACCTGTCCACCCCCTTCCTTGAATCGAACCCAATAACACTGTATGACCCATGCTGGTTTAGGGCTTCCACATGATAATATATGACTGCGCATTCACACACAAAACATCAATCATCCATTATAGCAGCAAGAAACAGGTACAGACTAAGATGAGCACAAGGACTAAAATGCACACATGCAGGTCTCTAATCTTTTCACTCTTAAAATATGTGCCCCAGGTACTCTCCCACACAATTAAAAACACTAATCTAAAGGTTCAGTATGTTCAGAACGCTACATTACCTTGGATATTCAATACAAACGGCCAGGGCTCGGCACTAAGCGTATTCTTCCGCGTTCGTGTGCATATTTCAGTTATTAACATATGTTGGTAAGCGTCTGGGAGGCAGACAAATGAAACAAAAATGAACACAACACCTGGGGCACTTACCTCGACAAAAATTGGCTATTAACCCCCCTCCCCTTTACTGACCAACAACATGATCTATGCAACCTTCATTTCTTAATATCCGCATTAACTACATTCTTACTTAAATGATCTTAGTACATGCATAAAATATCGTCTCTTTTATTGTAGTCAAATTAGCCTATATTAGTTGTCTCTATTGATTTTAATGTGTATCATGTTTTCTCAGTATGAAACTTTATAGAATTCATTGTACTTAGTGTGCGAGCAAGTTCATCATACCTTGCTGATATTATGCTAAGTCGTCTGTAAAGAATATGGTAGTTGAGTTAGTTTAATAGGGTACAGGGATGTCATCTGTGTAGAGGGTGTATTGCGTTGAGGATTAGCACTGAACCCTGGGGGACTCTCAGTGCTCAGTTGCATGTATTCTCAATGTTTGCCCAATAATTTAATCCCCATTTTTCTCAGAAATTTAAGAATAATTTTTGTTTTGTAGTCGATAGGCTGAACTTATTGTGCTGATTAAATTTTAACTCGTCGAGTTAACCCATATTGAATGCCGCTTGAAGTCTTTTACGACGAGTACAGTCTTTGATATTTATTGATGGCATAAATCCAAATTGTTCTTGAACTAATATGTTCATAATATCTGCAAAGTTTGTAATTTACTAGGAACTTATACGTTTTCTATAGTGCTGATAGTAAGCTTATACATCCATAGTGGAATACTTGCTAGACCCTTCCACCTTGGGTATTACCATACATATAAAGTTTATCGTGTGTTGGAATATAAGTTAGCTTTAGTTCCCACCATTAAACTCTCATATAATATAAGGTAGCCGCACAGTGAGGATAAAACAATTCTCATCCAGTAGTTTGCCCTCACCCTCACACAACCACTCTCCCAGTTTTTCTCTTCCGGCCATCTCGCCCCGATTTCCCGATTTTCCCCTTAACCTTTTGCCTTTTTCCTGTCAACCCCCACCTCTGGTCTCCCCTCTCACCCTTCTAAACCCAGTTCCTCCCTAAGCCACTCTTCCATCCCTCGTCAATCCTCTTTCTCCTCCCTCTATACACCACCGCCACTACCACCACCACCAACGGGGCAAGCTAATATCAAAAGTTGATTGGAAGTCCCTCACTCCATTCACCTCTCAGGCTTCCTCGACCTTCTCACAGTAACACCCATGAACTCACCCCCTTCCCCAACGCCACCATGACCGGAAATCCCCTTCGTTCCCTCCACCCTCCCCTCTCCCTCTCCTCTTCCCCTTCCACTCTCTTCACCTCATCTCTCTCCTCCTTCTCCATATCCTTTCCCTTTACAATCTCTCCCTCCTCTACTTCCACCTCTCTCTTCCACACTAAACAGGGCGGGGTCTGGCGTCTCCAGTTCACTTCCCACCAAACTCCCTCCAGAATTGTTCAGGCTAACCCAGAGAATTTTCCTGTTCCAGGTCCGCCTTACGTCCAATTATGCGGATAAATGCTTTGCCTTAATGCTTTGCGGATCCCTCGAGTCAGGTCATTTTCAGCCCCTATCAGGCTAATGCTGCAGCCACGCAGTGTTCCAGGCCGGTTACTCTGTAATACAGGAAAAGGTGTGTAACATGTTGATAACGATAAACACACACACGGGGCCAGGAGCTGTGAATCGACCCTGCAGTCACATATCGGTGAGTACAAACACACCTTTTATATGGAGCATCTATGAGAGGCTTAAGTCTCGGATGCCTTCTTGAAGCTCTCTAAGGTGAAGATCTCCTATGATTACAGACTCACTCTTTACAACTATGATTAAAGACTGACACTTTACAACTATGATTCCAGAATGACACTTTACAACTATGATTCCAGATCGAATTTCTCCACTTATTACTCCAGGTTGACTACCTATGATTTCAGACTGTCTCTCTCTCCATCTATGATACCAGTGTTTCCAGGTAGTTGTCAGGTAGCAGCAGTCATGACGCTCCCTTCATCACGCCGATGAGTCACAACGAGGGGAAAATAGGAGAGGGAGGAGGGATAAGGGAAGTATTGAGAGGGAGGGTGTCAGGGGAGGGTTGCTGGAGTACACGCAGAGCCCACAAGGGAAAGGGAGGAAACGGTGAGTGTAGTACATAAGGAAGGGAAGGGGACGCCCTGCAAGGGCACAGAGAAAGGGGCTCTTTGAGAGGGTGAGGGAGTTCTGAGAGGGAAAGGGAGCGATCTGAGACGAAAGGAAGGGAAAAGGTCACTAAGAAGGGAGAGAAGGAAGGGAGTACTCTGGGAGTAAAGGAGAGAAGTACTGAGAGGCAATGGGAGTTCATAAAGGGAGGGGAGGAAAGAGATGATACACACATGTGAACACAGGAAGAGAAGGGTCAGGGAGGGAAGAAGGATGAAAAGAGTAAATGAAAACAAAAATAAAGAGAGGTCAGAGGGGATGGAGAGTTACATGGTGGTAGAGTACACACGCGTGGCGAGTTAATGCACGCATGTCATGTAGGGGGGGGTAATGATTGGGGAAATATGGGGGTAAAAGGGGGGGGGATGATTAGGGGAATACTGGGGGGTAAGCGGAGGGAGTCAGTAGGTAGGGGACAGGCGAGGTGGTAGGAGTGAGGTATGCAGAGGTAGGTAGGTAATGACAGGTCAGTGGTGACCACCACGACAATCTCATTAACTCTACACTACTCACTAACATATGCCTCGTCCATTCTACACTCATATATAAACATAATAAAATATAAGAAAAAAGGACAGGGACAGTGAATATTACTATTCTACTCAAACACAGTTTATTATTAAGTCCTTGTACAATAATATATTTGGGAACAGGAGTACATCATGGGTTTAGATAAATGGGGTGGTACACATAAGCAGTGAGACAGGGAAATACAATCAACTTGACGAAAATGAATATAACTTACAATATAGCACAGAGGATAGTTCACTACAGGAACTGAACCACAGGTCCCAAGACCTACACAGCACGAGTACGGCGCCAAGCCAGTACTCTGCCCAATGCCTCCAACAGTCTCCTCCAGAGACTTCAGCAGCCTTCTCCCGAGCCCTGCACCCCAGCAGCAGCTCCTCTCGAAATGTCTCTGCTCAGAGCTCTGCACCCAGGCCAGAGCTCTGCCCGAATCTTCTGCTCAGGAGCTCTGCACCCCAGCAGTAGCTCCGCTCGAATCTCTCTACTCAGCTCTTCCTTGGGCTTTTATGGTGGTCCAAGCACCCTCCACAACCACGTGTTGCGACCTGACGCCTAGGTCTGAGGCGTCAAGAACAAAAGACCTCAGACGTGGGCGTGGCTACAGACGCCTGCCAAGGCAAGGTGTGACCATATAATTGGTCAAATTAGGTCTCCCCAGAGACCTCACAAGCCCAGCTGGACTACATGTAGTCCAGCTGGGCTTGTGAGGTCTCTGGGGAGACCTAATTTGACCAATTATATGGTCACACCTTGCCTTGGCAGGCGTCTGTAGCCACGCCCACGTCTGAGGTCTTTTGTTCTTGACGCCTCAGACCTAGGCGTCAGGTCGTACACGTGGTACATACACCATTGGGGAGGGGGGTACTTTGACTACGATATAAGCCCAGGAAAGAGCGGGGCAAGGAGGTTGTTGGTGACAGGTCCGTCGAGCGAGAGCTCTGGACAGCCGCGTGTGTAGTAGACCACGCATTGGGAATCTCGGGTCAGCTGGTCGGTGAATTAAGAGTGAGTACTAGTCCGTGTTACTGATAACATCTACCCTTCCCCCTGGTAATAAGTCTCATAGGTCAATTGTTATATTGTGTAAATTTCCATCAGGAGATGTTGTATTCTAGCCCTTTTATGTTATTAAGTAAACTATAGCCATAGTTCCCATTTTTATTTGTACCTTCATATGCTATTCCCTAGCTTGTTAAGCACTGGGATATACAGGGGACGTGCTCACTCGCTGGGATACCTCCGGTAGAGTGGGTAGAGGTCTCACACGCATGCGCTCACCTGGAGCATGCTTACTTATATGCGCATGTGTGGCGTGTGCATACATGTATGCATGAGAGATGCTCGTGTGCTTGTACTCGCCCTCTAATTTGTATCGATGTCACAAGTTCATAAATTTATGTTACAGTCAGATGTGTGTGTGTGTACTCACCAATTTGTCTTAGCGGAGGATCAAGTCATAGCTCTTGGCTCCACCTCTGAGACTAAACTGGCTGACATTGTTGATTCTTGTTCTCCTGGGCCTTGCTATAACTTCCCTTGCAACCGTATACAAATTTTGTCTCTTACACTGCTCTTACTCGTTCCAGTTCCCCAGCACTTTAAGACTTTAGAAGTGTTTCATAGCGCCATTAATGTTCATCTAATTTCTTTTTTAGCTTCCATGTCTACTTATCACTGGTATTCTTATTTCAAATAGTCTGTGTCCCTACACGTCCTATTCATTCCACTTCAATATTTATACGTCCTAATCATGTCTTCCCATTCTTTCTTCCCAGTTCGTTAGATTTACTTCCTTTAATCTCTCTTCATAATACATCCTCCAGAGCTCTGGGACCTATCCGATTACAAATCTCTAGACCTAGTCTTGTTTTGAACATGTATTCTGCCCGTCTGATGCTACATACAGTACTCCATGACTGATCTGACACTTCCAGTATAACAACTTTTTATGCATTTGTTTCGTATACAAGTAAAGCTCCTCGGTTCTGTTCTATGGATCAACGAATAGAATCAGCATGAAGACTATAAGGGAGATAAAAGGTGTAAAATAGTGAAACGATGGAAGAATAAGCACAACTGCTGTATAATGCGATCCTTTATTGACTACGTTTCGCCCACACAGTTGGCTTTAACTTGATAAAGCCCACTGTATGGGCGAAACGTAATTAATAATGGATAGCATTATACTGCATTTGTGTTTATTTGTTTATTGTGTTTATTTATCAAGTTAAAGCCAACTGTGTGGGCGAAACGTAGTCAATAAAGGATCGCATTATACAGCAGTTGTGCTTATTCTTCCATCGTTTCACTATTTTACACCTTTTATCTCCCTTATAGTCTTCATGCTGATTCTATTCGTTGATCCATAGAACAGAACCTACCTTCACCTTCCTTGGATCAAACATGCTGACTTCTCATTCCCCAAGCGCTGTATGACCCCTTTAGGTTAAGAGCTTTCCTGTGAATTTAATAATAACTGGCACTGCTGATTCCTAGTCTTTTTAGTCATTATCACATTTATTTTTGAAACTGCGTATGTAATTTTGCTTTCATTCAGTCCCTCAGCCTTGAACAGTGTGAAGCTAAAGCATGAGAATGGAATTTTTTATACTGTAATAGGCGAGGAGTAGGAAATTGAGATGACGTCACAGGAGACAGGACCCACTACTAGAACGTAAAAAATCAGGAGCAGCAAGCCTATTGGCTCGTGCTAGCAGGTCCTTAGCTCGCGCTCTTCACTACAATTTCATTACTGAGCCACTAGTTATGAGTGAGAGTTCGACCTGCTAGCATGAGCCAGTAGACTTGATGCAGTACTCCTCAACTGTTATGTTCTTCTGCTAGTGTTTCCTGTCTCCTACGACGTCACTCCTATTTTCAGCGCCTCGCCTACAGCAGGATAAAAGGCTCCATTCTCATGCTTCAGCTTCACACTTTCTAAGATAATGAAGCTGAACACTTCTTCAGGCTGAGAGACTACTTAAAAACTATTTCTTCAAAGCTGATGGAGTGATCACAACATCTTTACCTCTCCACTGCTTCTGCTGTCTCACTAATCACCGCTACATTCGACTGAAGCAGCCTACAGTATAAACGAAACGCTTCAGAAATAAACCAACACTTCCAGTCAGTGCAGTTCAGGAGGCAGAGGGTAGGGTATGTGCCTCGACACCAGCAAACAAATGGGCGAGAACAAGCACACACCATTTTTGCAGGCAAGCAACACTTTATGAACAGCAACATTATTTTATATACAGGAGGAACCGCTAAACCTATAAGGATCTTACAGCGCCTGGGAATGGGAGATAATCCGATGTGATCCAAACAAGGGGTGAGTAACTCCGATTCCTTTAATCACAAGCCCTTGACTAGCATCAAGGGACCCCCCCCTCCCCATTATTCAAGGAAATAGGCACCAAATTAGGTAGGAGACGGTGGGTGATCCGGTCTCCTTACATAAGATGAGCCCCGGCCCTCGCCTTCCCCAGGAAGGAGCCAGTTAAATGCCCAGCGGGGAACATAGGTGCTTTCCTCTTACCACAAATGGGTGGTACCTGGAGAACCCGAAAAGGTTAGGCGAAGTGAGACAAAGTGTCTGGTAAAGCTACGCCCGAGCTGGGAAACACTCGTCTCAGGTCTACACTATATCCAAATATATCTCACGATACACACTGAAAACTTAATGTTTAAATTCTCTTTCTCTGGAGTTTACCTGGAGAGAGTTCCGGGGGTCAACGCCCCCGCGGCCCGGTCTGTGACCAGGCCTCCTGGTGGATCAGAGCCTGATCAACCAGGCTGTTGCTGCTGGCTGCACGCAAACCAACGTACGAGCCACAGCCCGGCTGATCAGGAACTGACTTTAGGTGCTTGTCCAGTGCCAGCTTGAAGACTGCCAGGGGTCTGTTGGTAATCCCCCTTATGTGTGCTGGGAGGCAGTTGAACAGTCTCGGGCCCCTGACACTTATTGTATGGTCTCTTAACGTGCTAGTGACACCCCTGCTTTTCATTGGGGGGATGTTGCATCGTCTATCAAACTATATATATTTCATACCACCTTCTGAATAAACTTTCATCAACTTTCCCAGACTGCTCATGAAGTTAAAATATACGAAGTCAGTTCCAAAAACCCACGATCTCGTGACTTAAATATCCTATGGAGACGGAGTTTAAACACAAAAGTCATCTAACAGTCATTAAAAATCAGTGATACAGCTCCACTCAGTAAAGGTGGCAGTCAACAAACAAAAACTACCGTTCAGATCAATATCAATGACATCTCACGTTATCAAAATCTTTGAAAGTCTTACGAGACAAGATTGCTAACCACAGTTGTGAAATTGCAGATCTGGAGAATGTGTAGACCTTCAATGCCCATATAAATTCCGAGCCCCTAGGAATGTAGGTGAAAGAACTATATCATAATTATGCAAATTATGACATAGTTCTACGAAAGGAGGATGCTGGCAGATGGTGCAAAATACCCCCAAAGAAAAGCAGTGTTCTACCTACTTGGAGGCTACCAGGAGTGTGTTCCGAGGGTCAACTGGGAGGCCCAGTCCCAGACCAAACCTTCCAATAGATGACAAGATCAACCAGGTTGTTGGTGCTAGCCGCACGAAGTCCAATGTAAACACCACAGCTTGGCTGATCAGGCACTGACTTGAAAGACTATCCAGTTGCTTCTTGAAAACAGTCAGGGGTCTGTTGGTAATCCCCCTTATGTATCAGAGGAAGACGCTTAAAAGTCTTGGTCCCTTCACTCTCCTGAGTTTTCTCTTAATGTACTCATTGCACTCCTGCTTTTCACTGGAGGTATTTTGCACCGTCTGTCAAGTAGTGAACTACGTCACATCTTATTTTAATGGGAAACAATTTGCGTGAGCATATTTGGGGCCAATCCCTCTAGAATTGTTCAGGTATATATAATAATTTACCACTTTCGCCTGCGTTCCAAGGAGGGCAGGTCGAGGGACTTCAAACGTTCCCGGTAATTTAGGCGCTTAACTGTATTTATGCGAGCAAGGAAGGTTCTTTGAATATTCCCCAAGTCTGCAATTTCGCCTGCCTTGAGTGAAGTCGTTAAGAGTACAGCAGTATTCCACCTAGAGAGAATAAATGAGTTGAAAAGCATCACCATTGGCTTATTATCTCTTGTTTAGAATGTTCTCGTTATCCAGGGTATCATTTTCCTTGCAGATGTGATAATGACATTGTTGTGATCCTTGAAGGTGAGATCTTCAAGAGTCAACTTGATAAATTATTCAGGTCGGTATCTAATTAACCGGGCTGTCGCCAAAGTACGTGGTGCCTACGTTGGAATACGTGCTGCTGGCACAACATCATGACTGAGAAGGCTATCAAACAGGGAGGCCTGGTCTGAGACTGGGCTGCGGGGGCGATTACCATTGGAATCGACTACCGGTAAACTACAAATCCAAAAAAAACTTTGAGTAACGATGTTAAGGCAAGATCAACTCAAACAACAGTTCTGGTAATGGACTGTCTGTGTTGACTTTGCTGTAATTTCTCTTACCCTGCTCTCATTTTACACTGTTCATTTAACCCTTAAACTGTCCAAACGTAGATCTACGTTTTTTCAACATTTGAAAGTATGTATAAAAGAAGTAGATAATCTTTGTTTTTTTACACTTGAAAACGTGTAAAAAAAAAAAAAAACTTTGATCTACTAGTTTTTTTTTTTTGTTTGAAAATATGTAAAAAAGAACGTAGATCTACTTTTGGAGCACTACGCATGTGAACGTAGATCTGCTTGGACAGTTTAAGGGTTAATTACGCAATAGCCAGCGTCAGTTTCTGAATGCTCACACTTTAAAGAAAACAAAATTTATATATCAGATATATTTATATATCAGGTATATTTATATATCTGACATACATGTGACCTTTATTTAGCATATTTAGCCACAAATTATTTGATTAAAATCAAACGGCCACGACATGTTTCGGTTGAGTCTATGAAAATGTGTTCTGTTAAAATCTGCATATTCTTTGTTCTACAATTTCTAAGAAAAGACCCCCCCCCCTTATCACTCCAGCCCCAAACAACACTGTAAAATCACAAAGTGCGCTACGCGCCCCAATCACAAGACCAACCTTCGCTCTAAGATTAAACAGTTTTTGGTTAGAGCGAATAATCATTTTTATTTATCGCCCGGAAATCAGGAGGTGCAAGAAAACACGGTGAAAGCCATTAAGAATCAAGCCAGGGAAGAATACCAAATTATCACCAGGAATATCGCAGCGTGAGACATGCGCGCAATCAATACTTAACCCGAGGAATAATGTTACTAAAATTAAACTCACACATATCAGTGACCAGATTCAGCCCAGCCTGAGGCCAAGCTTCCTTGCTGACAATCTAGTTCACCAGGCTGTTAGCGCTAGTGGTCCACAGACCTATACAGCCATCAACCCAGCAAGAAAACCAAAGAATATATCATTCAATAATAAAACAACGCTGGATACAAAACCTGTCACTTGATACAAAAGACGAATTACTAAGCTGCCTTTTAAATAATTTTATATGGTTAATAAGTGGTACTACCAGCTGCCTTCCATCATCATCGATACCTACTAAACTAAACAATAAAAATTTATTAGGGCCAAGCTTTTTTATCTGATGTTTCATAGGTCCGCCGATGTTAATATTTCTAGTTTTATGTAATATTAAAACTGAAAACTGGAATGTTTCCATGGCTACTGATGTAATCAATTTCTTGGTTACATATGTTTCTTTTGATAACTGAAAGTGTTTGCCTCAGGACAACAACTGCTAAAATAATTTGTTCTTCAGTATATTTGAAATATTAAATAATCTCATACGTCATTAATGAAAGGCATGTTCAACTGTTCATTTACCAGTTCTGAACGTGGCTCATCAATAAAATCTCTAAAGAAATTTGAGTCCATTTTACTATTATTTAAAATGGCTTTATACTTCATTAATATTATGTCTTCGGAAGGCATTACCATGTCAAATGTTGTATTATATTATTGTTACCATCTCCGACATCTAATTCTGAAAAAAAGTTCATGTAAAACTAAATAAAATGTCTGGCCTGAATAGCAACTAAACGCTAAACTTATATAATACCTTCCACGTAAATAATTTTAATAATAATTTAATCTGCAGTGAGGAGAAGAAGACGAGGAGGAGGAGGAGGAGGAGGAGGAGGAGGAGGAGGAGGAGGAGGAGGAGGACGAGGAGGAGGAGGAGGAGGAGGATGAGGAGGATGAGGAGGATGAGGATGAGGAGGAGGAGGAGGAGGAGGAGGAGGAGGAAGAGGAGGAAGAAGAAGAAGAAGAAGAAGAAGAAGAAGAAGAAGAAGAAGAAGAAGAAGAAGAAGAAGAAGAAGAAGAAAAAAAAAATTTAAGAAGAAAATCGAGTGGAAAAACAAGATAAAACGCAAAGGAAAACAGAAATGATTTATACGGTGCCGCGGGAGCGTTGATTGAGACAACTCGTTAGAGAAATACCAAACAAGAAGCTTGTATCGCCACTCCTGCCACAGATACCCCAGGCCCTATATCCAATAACGCCTCCTGCAAATATTTTTGTTTATTGGATTGGGGTTTGAGAAAGACCTACCTAGTATGGGCCAACAGGCCTGTTCATCAATTTTTAGGTTATAAGCCCAATCTGGTCGTGGCAGGATTCTCCAGTAGGCCCTTACCTCTAGATTGTACTTCCCCCTCCCTTCCTCCATCTTAAGAAGTGGGGGACAGGAGCTGAAACTGGACCGACGATCACATAGCCATAGTACCGTTAGAATGTTAACATATTCAGAAAAAACCATTAGCATGTTAACAGGCAGGAGAACCATTATCATATTAACACAACCAGGAGCACCATTGTTAACAAGAACAGACTAGAGAACTATAACCAGGCTAACATAGGATCCTAGAACCATTATCAAGCTAACAGAGGCGAACCATTACCAGGCTAACACAGGAGAATCATTACCAGGCTAACACAGGAGAATCATTACCAGGCTAACACAGGAGAAATGGAGCGGTAATCGTAGTAGTAGAAGTGGAGTAAGTCTAAGAACAAGAAAAAGGAGCACAGCAGGAAAGGTAATATCCAACAAGGGGTAGGACCAAAACACGTGGGGGAGGGGGGGGGGCAGAAACTGAAGGACAAAACACACTTGGGCAGAAGAAAGGAACATGAAGAAAACAGGAAAGAATAGGCATTGAGAGAAGAAAAGATCAGGTCAAGTCACGAGTGTTCTGAAATTTGGAGTATTTGACAATGTAATGAGAAATGAAGGCATCTACAGAGACAAAGCCAGGACTAATATTCATATTAGGAAAGTTGTATATAAGGGATGCTTCAACAAGATGGCGCCTGTGAAGGTTAGAAGAAGGTTAGACGCCGTCTTGTTGCAGCATCCCTTATACACAGTTTTCCTAATACGAATCTTAGTTTTGGCTTTGTCTCTGTAGATGTCTTCCTTTCTCATTACGTTGTCAAATGTTTTAAACTTCAGAACACTTGCGACTTGTCCTCATTTCTTCTCCTCTACCTTCCTATTTTTCTTTGCGTTAAATAACAAAAAGGCACAATACCGTGACTGGAACGATACACAAATAACCCGCACATAAAAGAGAGAAGCTTACGACGACGTTTCGGTCCGACTTGGACCATTGTCAATGGTCCAAGTCGGACCGAAACGTCGTAAGCTTCTCTCTTTTATGTGCGGGTTATTTGTGTTTCTTTGCGTTCCTTTCTTCTGCCTAGGTGTGCTCTGTCCTCCAGTTTTTCTCCCCCTGTGTTTTTGGTCCTACCCTTGTGGGCTATTAGCTCTCCTGGAGTGCTAGTTTTTATTGTCCTTAGCCTTACTTACTTATACGACTACCGTTCCATCACTACTACTACCACTATTACTACTACCACAGGAGAACCATTACCAAGCGAACACAGGAGAACCCTTACTAGACTAATACAGGAGAACTATTACCAGGCTAACATAGGAGAACCATTCCCAGGCTATCACAAGAGAACCATTACAAGGCTAACACAAGCGAACTATTACCATGCTAACACAGGAAAACCATTACCAAGCTAACACAGGAGAACCATTACCAAGCTAACATAGGTCAGGGAATCATTACCATGTTAACCAGGCTAACACAGGAGAACCATTACCAAGCTAACACAGGAGCATCATTGCAAGGCTAACACAAGAGAACCATTACCATGCTAACGCAGGAAAACCATTACCAAGCTAACACAGGAGAACCATTACCAAGCTAACATGGGTCAGGGAATCATTACTCTCCCACACGTACAAGGTTAGTAATACTTTACGAACAAATATTGCATCCTTTGTCTCTGCAGTCTTATCTGCCGCATACATCTCAGACACCAGCATCCGGGGCCAGAGGCTCTTCACCTCACTTGCCAAGCAATATATACACACACAAAAAACATATCACCAGAAGAACTGTGGAGGTATTAAAGAGAAGAAAACGAGTTATATCAGAAAAATACGTGATCAGCGGGGATGTAATAAATATACTGGCCTGAGAGCTTGGACCTGTCGTTATTATTATATTATTATTGAAAGAGATAACGATGTAAGGACCATACAGCGCCTGGAGAACGAACGATGATCAGGAGAGAGTAGCTCCGATTCCCTGGACAGAAAGCCCAGAATCAAACCAACTCGTTCCACATCCTTGAAAGGGCTAAGACCTGTAATAGACTAGCTGGCTCAAAGACATGACCCCAGGGAAGCCTCCAGGATCTTGGCCTGGTTTGAGACCGGATCGCAGGGGACGATGCTACCCAGAAGCCACCAAGTAGGTATGTTATCTACCACCCGGAACCGATGTTTGGTAAATCTTGTTAAAAATGTATGTCATGGCATGCATTTTCCAGAAGATTTCCAAGGTATCGTTTAAACAGAAATTTTTGCATACATTTCTCGATCAGAGTGATGTTTGTAAACGGTTAAGAACAAGCTTAAATAAGTCTGATATAATTTTGGTTTTCGATATCACTAGGCATTTTTAACTTTCATACTGTCACGAAAATGTGAGGCTAATTATTTTACCAATTTTCCCACTAAGAGTTTAATATACATGCAGATTTTAACGTTTCCTAACTCTGTGCGGCAATTGCCTTGCCTTGCCAGGCGTGTAGCAAACCTTTTTATCATTTGATATATATATATATATATATATATATATATATATAAACATATATATATATATATATATATATATATATATATAAAAATATATATATATATATATATATATATATATAAACATATATATAAAAATATATATATATATATACATATATATAAAAATATATATATATATAAAAATATATAAAAATATATATATATATATATATATATATATATATATATATATATATATATATATATATATATATTATTATCACACTGGCCGATTCCCACCAAGGCAGGGTGGCCCGAAAAAGAAAAACTTTCACCATCATTCACTCCATCACTGTCTTGCCAGAAGGGTGCTTTACACTACAGTTTTTAAACTGCAACATCAACACCCTTCCTTCAGAGTGCAGGCACTGTACTTCCCATCTCCAGGACTCAAGTCCGGCCTGCCGGTTTCCCTGAACCCCTTCATAAATGTTACTTTGCTCACACTCCAACAGCACGTCAAGTATTAAAAACCATTCGTCTCCATTCACTCCTATCAAACACGCTCACGCACGCCTGCTGGAAGTCCAAGCCCCTCGCACACAAAACCTCCTTTACCCCCTCCCTCCAACCTTTCCTAGGCCGACCCCTACCCCGCCTTCCTTCCACTACAGACTGATACACTCTTGAAGTCATTCTGTTTCGCTCCATTCTCTCTACATGTCCGAACCACCTCAACAACCCTTCCTCAGCCCTCTGGACAACAGTTTTGGTAATCCCGCACCTCCTCCTAACTTCCAAACTACGAATTCTCTGCATTATATTCACACCACACATTGCCCTCAGACCTTCTCCTCGCTGCAACATTCACCACCCATGCTTCACACCCATATAAGAGTGTCGGTAAAACTATACTCTCATACATTCCCCTCTTTGCCTCCAAGGACAAAGTTCTTTGTCTCCACAGACTCCTAAGTGCACCACTCACCCTTTTCCCCTCATCAATTCTATGATTCACCTCATCCTTCATAGACCCATTCGCTGACACGTCCACTCCCAAATATCTGAATACATTCACCTCCTCCATACTCTCTCCCTCCAATCTGATATCCAATCTTTCATCACCTAATCTTTTTGTTATCCTCATAACCTTACTCTTTCCTGTATTCACTTTTAATTTTCTTCTTTTGCACACCCTACCAAATTCATCCACCAATCTCTGCAACTTCTCTTCAGAATCTCCCAAGAGCACAGTGTCATCAGCAAAGAGCAACTGTGACAACTCCCACTTTATGTGTGATTCTTTATCTTTTAACTCCACGCCTCTTACAACCCCATCTATAAATATATTAAACAACCACGGTGACATCACACATCCTTGTCTAAGGCCTACTTTTACTGGGAAATAATTTCCCTCTTTCCTATGTACTCTAACTTGAGCCTCACTATCCTCGTAAAAACTCTTCACTGCTTTCAGTAACCTACCTCCTACACCATACACCT
This sequence comes from Cherax quadricarinatus, assembly GCF_038502225.1. Classification (NCBI taxonomy): domain Eukaryota; kingdom Metazoa; phylum Arthropoda; class Malacostraca; order Decapoda; family Parastacidae; genus Cherax; species Cherax quadricarinatus. Next base: position 17,559,087 of record NC_091298.1, read on the forward strand.
GCAACATCTGCCACATTGCCCCCCTATCCACCCTGTCATACGCCTTTTCCAAATCCATAAATGCCACAAAGACCTCTTTAGCCTTATCTAAATACTGTTCACTTATATGTTTCACTGTAAACACCTGGTCCACACACCCCCTAACTTTCCTAAAGCCTCCTTGTTCATCTGCTATCCTATTCTCCGTCTTACTTTTAATTCTCTCAATAATAACTCTACCATACACTTTACCAGGTATACTCAACAGACTTATCCCCCTATAATTTTTGCACTCTCTTTTGTCCCCTTTGCCTTTATACAAAGGAACTATGCATGCTCTCTGCCAATCCCTAGGTACCTTACCCTCTTCCATACATTTATTAAATAATTGCACCAACCACTCCAAAACTATATCCCCACCTGCTTTTAACATTTCTATCTTTATCCCATCAATCCCGGCTGCCTTACCCCCTTTCATTTTACCTACTGCCTCACGAACTTCACCCACACTCACAACTGGCTCTTCCTCACTCCTACAAGATGTTATTCTTCCTTGCCCTATACACGAAATCACAGCTTCCCTATCTTCATCAACATTTAACAATTCCTCAAAATATTCCCTCCATCTTCCCAATACCTCTAACTCTCCATTTAATAACTCTCCTCTCCTATTTTTAACTGACAAATCCATTTGTTCTCTAGGCTTCCTTAACTTGTTAATCTCACTCCAAAACTTTTTCTTATTTTCAACAAAATTTGTTGATAACATCTCACCCACTCTCTCATTTCCTCTCTTTTTACATTGCTTCACCACTCTCTTAACCTCTCTCTTTTTCTCCACATACTCTTCCCTCCTTGCATCACTTCTACTTTGTAAAAACTTCTCATATGCTAACTTTTTCTCCCTTACTACTCTCTTTACATCATCATTCCACCAATCACTCCTCTTCCCTCCCGCACCCACTTTCCTGTAACCACAAACTTCTGCTGAACACTCTAACACTACATTTTTAAACCTACCCCATACCTCTTCGACCCCATTGCCTATGCTCTCATTAGCCCATCTATCCTCCAATAGCTGTTTATATCTTACCCTAACTGCCTCCTCTTTTAGTTTATAGACCTTCGCCTCTCTCTTCCCTGATGCTTCTATTCTCCTTGTATCCCATCTACCTTTTACTCTCAGTGTAGCTACAACTAGAAAGTGATCTGATATATCTGTGGCCCCTCTATAAACATGTACATCCTGAAGTCTACTCAACAGTCTTTTATCTACCAATACATAATCCAACAAACTACTGTCATTTCGCCCTACATCATATCTTGTATACTTATTTATCCTCTTTTTCTTAAAATATGTATTACATATAACTAAACCCCTTTCTATACAAAGTTCAATCAAAGGGCTCCCATTATCATTTACACCTGGCACCCCAAACTTACCTATCACACCCTCTCTAAAAGTTTCTCCTACTTTAGCATTCAGGTCCCCTACCACAATTACTCTCTCACTTGGTTCAAAGGCTCCTATACATTCACTTAACATCTCCCAAAATCTCTCTCTCTCCTCTGCATTCCTCTCTGCTCCAGGTGTATACACGCTTATTATGACCCACTTCTCGCATCCAACCTTTACTTTAATCCACATAATTCTTGCATTTACACATTCATATTCTCTTTTCTCCTTCCATAACTGATCATTCAACATTACTGCTACCCCTTCCTTTGCTCTAACTCTCTCAGATACTCCAGATTTAATCCTATTTATTTCCCCCCACCGAAACTTCCCTACCCCCTTCAGCTTTGTTTCGCTTAGGGCCAGGACATCCAACTTCTTTTCATTCATAACATCAGCAATCATCTGTTTCTTGTCATCTGCACTACATCCACGCACATTCAAGCATCCCAGTTTTATAAAGTTTTTCTTCTTCTCTTTTTTAGTAAATGTCTACAGGAGAAGGGGTTACTAGCCCATTGCTCCCGGCATTTTAGTCGCCTCATACGACACGCATGGCTTACGGAGGAAAGATTCTTTTCCACTTCCCCATGGACAATAGAAGAAATAAAGAAGAACAAGAGCTATGTAGAAAAAGGAGAAAAACCTAGATGTATGTATATATATATGCATGTGCATGTCTGTGAAGTGTGACCAAAGTGTAAGTTGGAGTAGCAAGATATCCCTGTTATCTAGCGTGTTTATGAGACAGAAAAAGACACCAGCAATCCTACCATCATGCAAAACAGTTACAGGTTTCTGTTTCACAGTCATCTGGCAGGACGGTAGTACTTCCCTGGGTGGTTGTTGTCTACCAACCTACTACCTACATATATATATATATATATATATATATATATATATATATATATATATATATATATATATATATATATATATGACGCCTTCTAAGGCGTCATGAGTTTTCGCCCACTATGAGGCAGGCCAAAGTAGCATAGGTTCGAGTCCTTGGCTAGTCGCAGTGTTGTTATTGATATATATATATATATATATATATATATATATATATATATATATATATATATATATATATATATATATATATATATATATATATATATATATATATATATATATATATATATATATATATATATATATATATATATATATATATATATATATATATATATAATATTTACAAGTTTACAAGAAACGTTCATAAAACTGATGTTGAGAAACTTGGCAAGAAAAGTAAAGCAGTAAAGTAAGGACAGATTGCATTATTACGAGATTGTTAGGTAAGTTCCTGAGTTTATAACGCTCTATTTAAAGAGAAACTTTGTCCCAGAAAAATCTTGTTGTGCAACGTGTGTCTTTGTCTTCAGGTAAGTTCATTGTGTATACGAAACAGTTCGTGTGTGGTAAGACGTAGCGTATCCTGTGTAGCTGTAAGATGGACACTAGCTCTTCACCCACGTTCCCCCACTACCGCCCCTTGAAAGTGGTTCCCTACACGATGGAGAACGGCTCTTGATCCATGAAATGAAGATGTCCTTCCCTTAAATCAAACCTGATTGCATCCCATTCCCCAGCAGTAAACCCCTAGGGGTTTACTGCTCCCTATGACGATAAAATGCAGCAAAGGCCAGAAATATAACGGTTGCTAATGAGACCCTTCAAACAATGAGAAGGCTCATGACTCAAGTGGTAGCGTCCTCAGCTTACAACTGTGGGACTGGGATTCAACCCCGGTACGTGCGGAAACACTGAGTATATTTCCTTACATTTGTTGCTCCTGTTCACCTAGCAGTAAGTATTAATCAATGGCTGTACGTCGCATGCTAGGGAGGGTGTCAGTATACCTTAGATAGGGCTGGACTTTCAAATGTGTTGAGGTAGGATAACAACTTATAACTGTAAATTCAACTGCATAAATCAAATAAATAACACCAATGATGGAGCTGTTTAATTCACTTGTTCTCATGTGTTTAAAATATTCTGTGCTAACAACTCCGTTCAAGGCAAGAGATATCAGAGCTGAAAAATACAGAGCTCATTTACTGCCGGCATAGAGTCAATAGAGCATTTAAACTACTGAAAATGCCTCCAAGTACTTTTAATATACTCTTTGGAGTAGAGAAGAGATACCTCTTAATATATATCAGGAAGATACTGGAGCCAGGTCCTTAACCTACGCACTACTATAACATACTGCAGTGAGAATATGGGAGAACGTGTATAATAAATTGGCATGGGCAAAATAAGAGAATACTGTGTCAACATCTGTGGCTCAAGACTTTAACCTGCTACCAGCGTCTAACAGATATCACTATCTCTGGTAAGTACCAGATCACCCAGGCTGTGATAACTATGTAGGCCAATGGGACACTAATAGCAACAGCCTGGTTGAACATGCACTCAACTTGGGAACCTAGCCTCAGGTTGGGCTGGGAGGGTAAAAAAAACAAAACGAAACCGGTCACAGGTATACAAGTGAAAGGCACACGGCAACAAGCCTGCACTTCTTGACCATGAAGAATTACCTGTCGCAAGCGGTATGATTCATGCAGGACGTAGCTGTTGAGTATGTTTGTTGCCGGTGACGGTTGTGTTGGTTAGCGGTGGTGGTGTTGGTGACAGTGACGGTTGTGTGTTTGTTAGTGGTGGTGGTGTTGGTGACAGTGACGGTTGTGTGTTTGTTAGTGGTGGTGGTGTTGGTGACAGTGACGGTTGTGTGTTTGTTAGTGGTGGTGATGTTGGTGATAGTGATGGTTGCGTGTTTGTTAGTGGTGGTGATGTTGGTGACAGTGATGGTTGCGTGTTTCTTAGTGGTGGTGATGTTGGTGACAGTGATGGTTGCGTGTTTGTTAGTGGTGGTGATGTTGGTGACAGTGATGGTTGCGTGTTTGTTAGTGGTGGTGATGTTGGTGACAGTGATGGTTGTGCGTTTGTTAGTGGTGGTGATGTTGGTGACAGTGATGGTTGTGTGTTTGTTAGTGGTGGTGATGTTGGTGACAGTGATGGTTGTGTGTTTGTTAGTGGTGGTGATGTTGGTGACAGTGATGGTTGCGTGTTTGTTAGTGGTGGTGATGTTGGTGACAGTGATGGTTGCGTGTTTGTTAGTGGTGGTGATGTTGGTGACAGTGATGGTTGCGTGTTTGTTAGTGGTGGTGATGTTGGTGACAGTGATGGTTGCGTGTTTGTTAGTGGTGGTGATGTTGGTGACAGTGATGGTTGCGTGTTTGTTAGTGGTGGTGATACTGGTGACAGTGATGGTTGCGTGTTTGTTAGTGGTGGTGATGTTGGTGACAGTGATGGTTGTGCGTTTGTTAGTGGTGGTGATGTTGGTGACAGTGATGGTTGTGTTTGGGTGGTGGTGATGTTGGTGACAGTGACGGTTGTGTTTGTTAGTGGTGGTGGTGTTGACAGTGATTGTTGCGTTTCTTAGTGGTGATGGCGTTGGCGGTGACGGTATGTTTATGCTTGTGAAGACAGTGTTAGTGATTGTGGTGGTGGCGGTGGAAGTTGTGTTTGAATTTGCGGTGGTGGTGTTGGAAGTGACATCTGTGTTTGTTAATGTTGGTGATGATAGTTTATTTTTTTGTTAGCTGTGGTGGTGTTAGTGATGGCAGCTGAATATAGTAGCAGTGTTGGTGGTGACGGATGCGTTTGTTTATGGTGGTAGTGGATTTGCGGTTGTATTTTTGTTAGTAGTGCTGGTGGAGGTGTTAGCAGAGGTACATTTTTTTTTTTGGTGACGATGAGATTTTTTTGGTTATCGTTGGTGCCGGTGGTGGTGTTGGTCTTAGTGTTAGTCTTAGTGTTGGTCGTAGTGTTAGTACTGGTGGTGGTGCTGGTCTTAGTGTTGGTGCTGGTCGTAGTGTTGGTACTGGTGGGGTTGGTGTTGGTGCTGGAAGAGGTGTTGGTTGTAGTGTTGGTGGTGGTGTGTTGGTGCTGTGGTGGTGGTTGTAGTGTTGGTGCTGGTGGTGGTGTTAGTCGTACTGCTGGTGGTGGTGTTGGTCGTAGTGTTGGTGGTGGTGTTGGTGTTGGTCGTAGTGTTGGTACTGGTGGTGATGGCCTGAGGGAGACAGCAGTGGTCATTTCATGTCAGTGATTATTTATGTCGTTCATTTTTAGCAGAAATTTGCCAACTCTGCTGTATTAACAAGCTTAGCTAGGCACTGATCAATAAGTGCCTGTTTACCCAGACTGTTGTTGTCACTGAGGGCGTGGAAAATACTGTACATATTTTCCAGAAATTCAGTATTTATATGTAAATAGATGGCCATACTGTATTTAATATTTGTCATAGAAAACGGAAAGCCTGCGTCTGCACAGACGAGACTAGCCATCTTGGTTTAGAATTTTGTACAAACGTTGGTGTACTGGGAAGAATTTTTCGTGCTCTAGAGGTTAAAATTGTGTTGACACCTCTCAAATAGGAGGCGAAATTGGTGGATGTGCATTCCTGCATAACTTGAGATATCAGACGACTGGACAAGACAGCTCCAGGAACCTCAGATAAGCTCTCTAGATTTGTGTGTAATTCTGGCCAGCATTATTTTCATAGATTTAGTTAGAGTGAGGTTTTCTGAGTATGATACACATTAATCTCCAGTCAAATTGGTGAGTGATATTAAGATATATTTTCCTTCTGTTGTGTAATTGTGTATATATATAACCATTTATTATTTTTAATATACTGTCCACAAATTTATATATTTACCAGTATTCCTGGTGTATGTATATTTCATTTAATTAATAGGTCCAGAGCAACTTGTGGTTATGACAGTGGTAGGTATCGAAGGGGGACATTTTTGCGACCTAGGTGTCCCAAATTCCTACTTGTCTATGTAACATTGATAAATAATAATTATCTTTGTTATCATTTACTGTTATGTACATAATTAGTTACATTCAGATAAATGCAATTTTCCACAGAGGGCCTGCCGGCCGTTAGTAGAAACAACCTGGTTGATCAGTCAACAAATCTGGCCTAAGGCAGAGCTGCAAGTGTAGAACTTTCGAAGTCACTTTTAAGAAAGTCACGGGTATACTGACAAACAAGTCAAGCGAAAATTCACTGTCACAACAATTCTGCAAATATATGTCTGAACATCACGAAATAATATATTGCACTGAAATATACTACCACTAGCTAAATTTAGGTTGAATTGGGATAGAATATGTAAAATTAAACTATATTAAATTCCATATTAAGTTGCTAAGTTAATTTTGGTGCAAAATTATGAATCTGTATACCTTGTTAACTTGAATATATTGACCAATGCATAGTATTTTTGTTTTGAAGATACACTATTTACTTTAAAGAAAGAGCTCAGGCACCACAGGGACTTCCTGGTCACAGTATCAGGTCAAGTGTCCATTACTCGAGTCCATCAAGTGAGAATTTCACCGAATTTGGAAAGTAACAAACTGTTTAAAAATAGTAGTGCAGGGAGCGAATCAAGCGACTTAAAACGTGCGACTTTACACCTATACCAACTAAACCACAGGACGTACGAAAGACATTTATATATAAATTAGAAACATGTACGTCTGTCGATAGTATATGCCTTGTATAATACAAAACGCCTCTATGTAAATAAGAATCACCATGTTGTTGCTCAACTCACTTTGCATAGATACTCTGACACCACACGAGCTTCAGTATTTTTTACTCGCATATATATATATATATATATATATATATATATATATATATATATATATATATATATTTATATATATGTGTGTGTGTGTGTGTGTGTGTGTGTGTGTGTGTGTGTGTGTGTGTGTGTGTGTGTGTGTGTGTGTGTGTGTGTGTGTGTGTGTGTGTGTGTCGTGCCGAATAGGTAAAACTGGTCAATTAGAAAGAACTCGTTTAAAATAAAGTCCTTTCTAAAAAATTTCTCTTATACGTTTCAAGATATATTTTTTATTTATGTTAATGTAAAAATTAATAATTTTGTAACAAAAGAACTTTAGAAAACTTACCTAACCTTATTACAACAAGCGCAATTTAATTTAGCCTAATCCAACTAAATATATTTTAGATAAGTTTAAAATAATTTAATAATAAAGAAAACAATGAAATATATTTTTATCGTTAGGTTCAGAATGATTTTTGCGAAATTACTGCAAGAAAAACGTTGCTGTTTAAGCCAAGATAGCAAGTTTTACCTATTCGGCACGACATTTTATATATATATATATATATATATATATATATATATATATATATATATATATATATATATATATATATATATATATATATTCTGGAAAATTGCATTTATCTGAATGTAACTCATTATATACATAACAGAAAATGATAACAAAGATAATTATTATTTATCAGAGTTACATAGACAAGTAGGAATTTGGGACACCTAGGTCGTAAAAATGTCCCCCTTCGATACCTACCACTGTCATATCCACAAGTTGCTCTGGACCTATTAATTAAATGAAATATACATACACCAGGAATACTGATAAATATATAAATTTGTGGACTGTATATTAAAAATTAAAGAATAATTATAGATATACACAATTACATAACAGAAAGAAAATATATCTTAATATCACTCACCAATTTGACTGGAGATTAATGTGTATCATACTCAGAAAACCTCACTCTAACTAAATCTATGAAAATAATGCTGGCCAGAATTACACACAAATCTAGAGAGTTTATCTAAGGTTCCTGGAGCTGTCTTGTCCAGTCGTCTGATATCTCAAGTTATGCAAGGAATGCACATCCACCAATTTCGCCTCCTATTTGAGAGGTGTCAACACAATTTTAACCTCTAGAGCACGAAAAATTCTTCCCATTACACCAACGTTTGTACAAAATTCAAAACCAAGATGGTGAGTCTCGTCTGCGCAGACGCAGGCTTTCCGTTTTCTATGACATAAATATTATTAAATACAGTATGACCATCTATTTACATATAAATACTGAATTTCTGGAAAATATATACAGTATTTTCCACATATATATATGTGAGCGACCATGACAGCAGTTCTTCCGTAAATTGTTATTTTTCAAGCTTTTTTTTTTTATTGTACTGCATTTTAAGAACAAACTTGTGGGTTTGCTTAAAGTAGGTTCTGCGTAAGGGTGATAGTTTCACTCCAACGTCGTGTAAATTACACAAAACACAAAGTTAACAAAACCAGGAGAAACTTTCAGCCTCTTGGGTGGAACTCGCCTCCAGGAAGAGAGACGTAAGCTACATTGTAATTGTTACAATTTTGGAATACATACGAGTGATAATTTTATCTTGTCGCATTAAGCTTTGCTTTCTGACATTTACTTACATCCAGTTTACGGAAATTGATGATTCAAAACTAAAATAATAATGATTCTCAGTGTTCCAAAAGTTTTTGTTTCTGAGGGTTTGATTTAATGGCTACAGTTAGCTTGTAAATAAACTAAATGAAATGAATCACTGAAACAAGTACACGATACCACCAGAAGGAAAGATAAACTATAAAAGTACAAAGCAATAACTAGAGCGAACACAATCATACCGAAACAAAAAATGAGGGTAGGCACAAATCAGCTCAATTTAACATGACACCTGATATTTTGGTAACTACTTCAGCTTCAAAATTGAGTTAGGCTAGCACCCGTGACAGTGACGTCGGTTCTGGAGCCTCAGTCGTCCTCCTTAGCTGTGTGCGTGTGGTACTGATTGACAAATTACATCTTTCTTTTTCCACTCCATGATCACAGTAGTTCACGAGAAACACACAATTCGTTGAAGGTTGAAATATTTAAAAGGAAAATATGTAATTATTGAGTTATATTTCATCATATGTCATCATATCGTTTTTAATTATACTATCTAATCACATTTTTTTGTATATCTCTTATTCTCTCAGGTTATCAGCTTCTGTATTTATTAACATACAAAAAAATAAACCTTTACTATTTTATATATTTTCTTTTACATCAAAAATATATAAACATCGAATACGCTTAATAATTTTTTTTGTAAAATATTCTAGTACTGGACTCTTCCCCTCCGCATACTAGAACATGAGCCAGGGGTTGAGACCAGTCATGTTGCAAGATGGTAAATGGGTCAAGGAAATGAAAATCAGGAGAAAGCCGGCGCATGTCCTAGCCAGCTGCTGCTGCAGCCTCCAGGCTAGGCTGACAGGCGGGGAGAAAAAAAAAATAACACTCGCCACCTTGTTGCACGGATACACGCACGCGCATGTGAACTCTCTCTCTCTCTCTCTCTCTCTCAAGAGAGCGTGGAGTTTGTGGCAATAATCAAGCTTTGAGAAAAACTCCTTAGAGCCAGGCAGGGCAACGCAGCAACAATATGTAATGACAAGTTTACTGTATATTGCACTTACACCAGGCGAAAAGGCAGCAGAGAGAATGGAAGTGTAAAAGAAATGTGAGAAGGAACGGGAGAGAAGCAGGACAAGAAAATTCTTTTATATTAACACGTTCAATTACCTCCACAGTGCCTGGCTAGTCCGTCAGACAAGATGAGTTTCTTACATCCGATCATGATATCTGTCAGTATGAGCTAGGGAATCAGGTTCGATACAACGAAGGGGAGAATAAGTAAATATCATTGGACCAAAAGTCCCTCGTCGAAGTTTCCACCGTGGGTTTTGTTGGTAAGGCAGCTTCAAAGATTTCCTTCCATTACGACAGGAATTTTACCATTACTTGAGAAGCGACATCTCTTAAGATGACACATCCCCACACAAATGGGAATACAATTTATGAGGACAGTATGAGTCCTGGAGGGAAGACAGCGCTTGCACTCTGAAGAAGGGGTTGGGATGCTGTAATCGGAGGGTAATCTGATTGTGTTGTCTGCACACTTCTGAAAAGATGGAGATTTAATGAATAATGGTGAATGTGTTTTCTCTTTAGGTTACCATGCATTGGCAGGAGACGGCCACTGAGTTAATATTTTTTAACACTCCTGCCGTCTCCTACGAAGGTAGGGTGACCCTACACAGTTCAGATGACCCACCTAACCGTAGTATCCCCACCTCTCCCTCAGAGCGCAGGCTCTGTAGGTACCCCTTCCAGGACTCAAGTCCAGCTAACCGGTTTCCCCGAATCCCTTCCTACACATTAGCTTGCTCACTTTCAAACAACACGTCAAAGCACAAAAACCATTTACCTCCGTTCGCTCCTATTTATCATGCTCACACAAGCCTGTTGGATGTCCAAGCCCTTAGCACTCAAAACATTCAAAATTTACTTCCTCCTACCATCTTTCTTAGGACGACCCTTACTCACCTTTTCGTCTAACCCACGTTTACACGCCCTTCTAGTCATCCCATTTTTCTTCATACTGTTTAACTGACTAAATTACCTCAACAAGCCCTCCTCGGCCCTTTGAATAATACTTTTAGTAACTACACAACTCCTCATCTCTAAACTCCAAATTCTCTGCATAATATTCACACCAAACATTGCCCCCTCAATCACATCTCTACTGGGGATGGGGAATCGAACCGTGGTTCTGCACTTTACCGCTGAGCTACGGGGCTCTTATTAGGAAAGTTTCACAGAAGGCACTGCTGTGTCCTGCCTGCGTCAGTGGCCACCATCTGTGATCAAACTGTCCTTTCCCACAGCCTCAGCAGCCTTCACAGACGGTGGCCACAGTAGTTCCTTCTGTGACACTTTCCTATTAGAAGCCCTGTAGCTCAGCAGTAACGCGCTGCCTAGTTTTTTGAGGCATCTGTAGCTGAGTGGTCTAAGGCGTCATGATGAGGAGATATGCCACTTTCCACATTTGGGTTCGAATCCTGCTGACTACGATCTTTCTCTGTATATACCTCTGCTTGTTTCTGCGTGGTGCACTGATATAAAATTGCTCGTGTGGCCAGAACATACAGAAGGAGAATGAAATAGTTGGAAATCATATCTGTGGTTCACTGGTGTGCCGAGGCTAGGAAGAAACATGGCTTGTAACCAGGCTACCTAGCTTTTTGAGGCATCTGTAGCTAAGTGGTCAAAGGCGTAACGTCATGTTGGAAAGTTATGCCATCTTCCATATGTGGGTCCGATATTAGTGAGTTAGAACAAGGAATAGATTAGGGAAGGGAAAGAAATGTGGGAAAGAAGAGAGAGGCTGGAACGAATTAATACAAGGCCAAAATCTTCATTATATATATATCATCCTAGTCCCGTCTTCTCATTCCCCTCTTCTTCTTTCCAACATATCAACAAAAATGTTTAATGCACATATCTCCTTCACAATCTCCGCACTTTCTCCAAAATCTCAACTTCCTACCAAAACTTTAGCTAGCACCCCTCTTCCTTACCTTTCTCTTTCTTTGATCTTATTTCTTATCTCTCCAACCCCCTCTTCTCACATACTGTTATCCTCCTCTACTCGTATCTTTACTTAATCTATCAATAACCACCATATCTTTTTCCTCCACAACCTCCATTTTCTTCTTTTCCTCATTCTCCTCCTTTGTCGATTTTCCTCGTTTTTCCTTAATCCTCAATTTTCTCCAATTAATTTTTCTCATGGTTTTTCTTATATTTTCTATTCCTCATCCATTTCCCCAACCTCTTCATCCACCCTTTTCTAGGGTTCCTACGGTCTTCAAGACGTCTGCAAAGCCATGGCTGGCTGCCAGCACAATTCTCTGACACACCGCTCAGGAATCCACAAAAAGACCTTGGTTAATTACGTGCTACATGACGCAAAGGTCGCCTTGCTACTGACAACCGCTGCTTCCCTTTCATGATTCGTATGCCTTGAGCTCACTAGGTGACGTTAACTTAGGATGGCTACAGTTATATATAGATAGTTCCCCCCTCTCAAATTATTTTTAAATGTGCCTGCTGTCGCACCGGGTATAGCAAAATATTTTTTACATATTTTTAATTTACCTGAATTATTACAGTGTACACAAACACTGATATACTTTTTATACATCCTCTTATATTGTACTGTTTGCTACACAAGCAAGAAAGATAAATAATAATTTCTACACAAAATACTGGAGGATCTAATCTCAATTCTGCGTTCTGAAATAACTCCATGCAGGTGAAGAGGCATAGATGACGATGGAAAATGCCGCTAAAGAAAAGTAAGAGTATCGTAAAGTAAATAAATTAAAAAAACAAGTTCAAAGTGCCAAAGTCTTTTGAACAACTACTTAATGGTCCAAGTCGGACCGAAACGTGGTCATAAGTTTCTTTCTGCTATGTGAGGGGTTTTGTGTGTGTACTCACCTAAATGTGGTTGCAGGGGGTCAAGTCACAGCTCCTGGCCCCTCGCTTCACTGGTCGCCACTAGGTCCACTATCTCCCTGCTCCACGAGCTTTATCACACCTCTTCTTAAAGCTATGCATGGTACCTGCCTCCACTACCTCACTTTCCAGACTATTCCACTTGCTGACAACTCTATGACTGAAGAAATACTTCCTAACATCCCTGTGACTCATTAGTCTTCTACTTCCAACTGTGACCCCTTGCTGCTGTGTCCCATCTTTGGAACATCCTGTCTCTGTCCACCTCGTCGATTCCTCTCAGCATTTTATATATCGTTAGCATGTTCCCCTGTCCATCCTGTCCTGCAGTGCCGATTTCCCTTAAACTCTCCTCGTAGGACATACCCTTAGCTCCGGGACTAAGTCTCATTGCAAACCTTTGCACTTTCTCTAATTTCCTGACGTGCTTGGCCAAGTGTGGGTTGCAAACTGGTGCTGCATACTCCAATATGGGTCTGACGTACATGGTGTACACTGTACAGAGTCCTGAACGACTCCTTACTGAGATGGTGAAAGATACTCTTAGGTTTGCTAGTCACCCGTGTACTCGTGTGTGTGTGTGTACTCACCTATTTGTGGTTGCAGGGGTCGATCCATAGCTCCTGGCCCCGCCTCTTCGCTGATTGCTACTAGGTCCTCTCTCTCCCTGCCTTATGAGCTTTATTATACCTCGCCTTAAACTATGTATGGTTCCCGCCTCCACTACGTCACTTTCTAGGCTATTCCACGGCCTGACTACTCTATGATTGAAGAAATACTTCCTAACATCCCTTTGATTCATCTGAGTCTTCAACTTCCAATTGTGACCTCTTGTGTCTGTGCCCCTTCTCTGGAACATCCCGTCTTTGTCCACCTTGTCTATTCCGCGCAGTATTTTATGTCGCTATCATGTCTCCCCTGACCCTCCTGTCCTCCAGTGTCGTCAGGCCGATTTCCCTCAACCTTTCTTCGTAGGACAATCCCCGTAGCTCTGGGACTAGTCTTGTTGCAAACCTTTGCACCTTCTCTAATTTCTTGACGTGCTTGACTAGGTGTGGATTCCAAACTGGTGCTGCATACTCCAGTATGGGCCTGACGTAAATGGTATACAGAGTCTTGAACGAATCCTTACTGAGGTATCGGAACGCTATCCGTAGGTTTGCCAGGCGCCCGTATGCTGCAGCAGTTATCTGATTGATGTGCGCCTCAGAAGATATACTCGGTGTTATACTCACGCCCAGATCTTTTTCCTTGAGTGAGGTTTGCAGTCTTTGGCCATCTAAACTATATTGTGTCTGCGGTCTTCTTTGCCCTTCCCCAATCTTCATGACTTTGCATTTGGCAGCGTTAAACTCAAGGAGCCAGTTGCTGGACCAGGCTTGTAGCCTGTCCAGGTCTCTTTGTAGTCCTGCCTGATCATCATCCGATTTGATTCTTCTCATTAACTTCACATCATCTGCAAACAAGGACACTTCTGAGTCTATCCCTTCCGTTATGTCGTTCACACATATACCAAGAACAGCACAGGTCCTAGGACTGACCCCTGCAGAACCCCGCTTGTCACAGGCGCCCACTCGGACACCTCGTCACGTACCATGACTCGTTGTTGCCTCCCTGTCAGGTATTCTCTGATCCATTGCAGTGCCTTTCCTGTTATGTGTGCCTGATCCTCTAGCTTTTGCAGTAACCTCTTGTGAGGAACTGTGTCGAAGGCCTTCTTGCAGTCCAAAAAAATGCAGTCGATCCACCCCTCTCTCTCTCTTGTCTTACTTCTGTCACCTTGTCATAAAACTCTAGTAGGTTTGTGACAGGATTTTTCTTCCCTGAAACCGTGCTGGTTGTCAATTATACACTTGTTTCTTTCCAGGTGCTCCACCATTCTCCTCCTGACGATCTTCTCCATGACCTTGCATACTATACACGTTAGTGATACAGGTCTGTAGTTTAGTGTTTCATGTCTGTCTCCCTTTTTAAAAATTGGGACTACATTTGCCATCTTCCATACCTCAGGGAGTTGCCCAGTTTCAAATGATGTGTTGAAGATCTTTGTTAATGGCACACACAATATCTCTGCTCCCTCTTTAAGGACCCACGGAGAGATGTTGTCTGGTCCCACCGCCTCTGAGGTGTCAAGTTCGCATAGCAGCTTCTTCACCTCCTCCTTGGTTATATGTACCTCATCCAGCACTTGCTGGTGTGTGTGTATGTGTGTGTGTGTGTGTGTGTGTGTGTGTGTGTGTGTGTGTGTGTGTGTGTGTGTGTGTGTGTGTGTGTGTGTGTGTGTGTGTGTGTGCGCGTGTGTGTGTGCGTGTGTGTGTTGGTGTGTGTATTGCAATCAATGCACAGCAACCACTAGGGAAAGAAATGTGGCTGCTTCAAGTTGTTTGTGCTGCAACTGCAAACGGTTCTTCAGGAGTATTGCCATTGGAACAGAATGTGAAATTCATAAGAGCCAAAGTAGGTGTGTCCCAAGATAGTGCAGCCAACCTGGGCACCACGACTCTCATTAAACTCGAGACGATCAAGATATTTAAGTGATGATGAAGTCCAAAACTAAGCACATGCTTATATTTATATAAAGTATATAATACAATTACAAACAAAAATAAGCATTAACTTTACTGAACGATATTAATATCGAAACCTGTGATTAATGCATGGTCATTATTAATAATAATAATAATTACTATTATTATTATTATTTAGAAGGAAACGCTAAACCCTGGGGAATGGGAGGTAATTGGCTTTGATCCAAGGATAGAAAGTACCTGAAATTTCTTGGTTGAGCCATTTACCAACATTAGTGGCACCTCCCCCCCTTCTTGAAGGGTGAATGCCATTTACCAGTATCAAGGGACCTCCCTACCCCTTTCTTGAAGGGTGCACGGGCAAGAGGACAGCAGGGTCGCTTGACACCCGAGCGTGGGGGTCTCGTCAATATTCCAACCCACACCCCCTACGTCTGCATGACGTAAGTAGCATTGCTTACTCACTCGCCTGGCACTCTATCATGCCTCTGGTAGTACTCAGTTATGACTGAGGTGGCACTCACCCATGCTTGTGAATCCATGGTGACATGCTTCTGGTGGCACTCAACCATGTCTAGCAGCATTTCCCGTTGCCTCTGATAGTACTCCATCATATATACGGCATTACAGTTAAAATTATGGTAGAACTCCAAGCTTTGGACAAGATTCTATCACGCCTCTAGTGACACACTATCATACCTTTAATAACTCCAAGCCTAGAGTACGACTCTACTAGAACTGTGCTAAAGTATCGGTACTGATAGGAATCGGCTAATTTTGATGGTATCAGTGTCGTCCTATCGGCAAAAATTTTGGTATCGTTTTATCAGTAGACTCTATCATGACTTGTGGCACCTACTCAGGTGACCTTCCATCATACCTCAGGTAACGCTACAGTGTGGCACTCCATCATCTCAGCTGGGCTTTTATATTTCCATGAGAAAATCCATCACTTGCTCACGCACGTTACCACGCTCGTACAAGACCATGAGATGATCGTCTGCCAACTGACCCACTGGGTTCATGCACTTGCCCACTGGTCTCTAGCACTCCCTAGTCTTAAGTTGATAAATAATAATTACGGAGAAGCACTAAACTCCTGAGGGTTATACAGCACCTGGGGAATGGGGGTAATCACGCTTGATGCAAAGAAGGGAAGGGTAGGTCTAATTCCTTGCAGGGAGAGCCCTTTATTAGCATTAAGGCTCCTCCTATTAAGTGAGGTAGTGAGATGCCTGCCGCTCTTGTATCATGGAAACGTGTGAACCGTGGCTCATGAAAATGGGAGCCTGCCTGTTATTGTTGGGTTATTCTTTTGGAAAAAAAATCACCAGTGGTGAGGGCCCTGTGGCGGAGGCGCTGCAATATAGTGTATATAAGGACGTGTGGAAGCAGGTTAACTGATAAATCAGTCCATTTTCGCACCGCTAATGACAAAACGTTCAGGTTTTAAAGTTTCCTGCTTTTCAGACAAATCGTTGCCAGACGTATATTGATAGGTTTTTATAATTTTCTTAATTGTTGTTAAATATACGTTTTATAGGTTTATTTAACACAATCCAACTTAAAGAAAATAGTATTTGAAAACTTTAAGCGTTTAGAAACTGACGTCCAGCACAACAAAACTAACGTAGTAAAATAAGGATAGGTTAGACAGCTGTATGGCGGGCCACGGCAGTAGCGATCGTTGCCTCACTTGTATTAGACTCTGAATGGTCTGTTTGAACCTTCTCCAGTGTATTTAAACAGATCCCAAAGAGTAAAAAAAGAGCGAAATCAGTGCCTGCTATAGCTACAAGTTCTGCCTCCCAATGCAAGGTACTCACCCCACTTCTCATTCTCATAACTGACATGGACACGGACGTAAATCATAGCACTGTAATAACCTTTGCAAACGATACTATAATCTGTATGAAAGTAGCATCCATAGAATACACAGCGAGCCTCCTAACTGATATAAACTAAGTATTTCAGTGAGGCATCGACAACAGTACATGTATAATGTTCAATGAAGACAAATTTCAGTTACTACATCACGGAAGAATGGAGGAAATAAAACAGGATCGGAACACAAGACAAACTCAAACCACTCAATAGAACGCAAGTCGAATGTGAGAGACCTACCTTAAGTCTACCTGGAGGGTTGTCCAGGGGTCAACGCCCCCGCGGCCTAGTCCTTGACCAGGCCTCTCGGTGGATCGGTGCCTGATCCACCAGGCTGTTACTGCTAGCCGCAGGTAGTCGGCCAGCAATAATAGCCTTAGGTTACTGTCCAGCTTCCTCTTGACGGCACGTAGGAGTCTACTGATAATTTCCCTTATGCCTGGTTCTTGGTCCTCGGTCACTTATTGTATTTTCTCCTAGTGTACCAATGGCGCCCCTACTTTTCACTGAGGGTATATTGCACTGTTTGCCCAGTCTTTTGCTTTCGTAGGGAATGATTTTTGTGTGCAGATTTGGGACCAGTCCCTCTAGGATTTTTCAGGTGTAGATTATGATGTATCTCTCTCGCCTGCGCTCCAGTGAGTACAGACCTGGGAGTGATCCTGCCAAAGTATCTCACATTCAAGGAGCAACTGCAAGGAAAATGATAGGTTGCATAACTAGAGCCTTCAGGACAAAAGATGCCAAGTTAATGATGATACTCCCAGGTCACTTGTTCTCTGTAGGCTGGAACATCGCTGTGTACCAGCGGCCCTCTTCAAGGTAGGCGAACTGCTGATCCGGAAAATGTACAGACAACTTTCACAGTTTGTATAAACTCAGTCAAGCACCTACTGGGAGCACTTGTAGTCCCTAGAACCGCACTCTTTAGAGTTTAGAGCGTAGGCGAGAAAGATACAACATAATCTATACCTGAAAGATACTGGAAGGATTGGTCCCAAACCTACACCCCGCAATTACTACTTATGAACACAAAGTGCTTAGCAAACGCTGCAAGACACCTCCAATGAAAAACAGGGAAGCGATGAGTACATTCAGAGAAATCTCATAAAGTGTTAAAGGACTACGATTGAACACCCTTCATGCACAAAGGGGAGTATCAGCAAACTCCCAGCTGTCTTCAAGAGGAAGTTCCATAGATTCCTCAAAAACAGTTCCTGATCAGTTGGGTTGTGGTGCATACGTTGGAGTGCGGGTGGCGGGCAATAACAGCAAAGCCAGGAGGCCTGGTCTGGGACCGGGCCGCGGGGGCGGTGACGTCCGGAAGCGACTCCAGGTAATGTGCCGGTCATTCATTAATGCATAAACACTGTGTGGTGTCTGGCTATGTACTATGCTTGGGAGATTCCTGTGGGTTGTGAGGTTTTGAGTGTTTCAATGAGGCAAAACCACACGGTGAAAAAGTTACCCCGGCGGGTTTGAATGAATAGTGTCACACACATCGTCTGCTTCCTCGTCAAACCACTACTGGATCACGCCACATGGCCGTCGTTACTCCCTGACATTAGGCTCAAGAAGGATGGACTAGTGTAAACATGCAACCCGTCCTCTCACCATATGTGAAGAAAATGTTGCTTTTAGTCTTCAACTTTTAAGGGCGCCACTACACTGACGTTTATAATCCGTTTATAAAATTTGCTTAGACACACACACACACACACACACACACACACACACACACACACACACACACACACACACACACACACACACACACACACACACACAGAAGAGTGGTGGAACACCTAGAAAGGAACGATCTCATCAACAGCAGCCAGCATGGTTTCAGGGACGGGAAATCCTGTGTCACAAACCTACTGGAGTTCTATGACATGGTGACAGCAGTAAGACAAGAGAGAGAGGGGTGGGTGGATTGCATTTTCTTGGACTGCAAGAAGGCGTTTGACACAGTTCCACACAAGAGATTGGTGCAAAAACTGGAGGACCAAGCAGGGATAACAGGGAAGGCACTACAATGGATCAGGGAATACTTGTCAGGAAGACAGCAGCGAGTCATGGTACGTGGCGAGGTGTCAGAGTGGGCACCTGTGACCAGCGGGGTCCCGCAGGGGTCAGTCCTAGGACCAGTGCTGTTCCTGGTATTTGTGAACGACATGACGGAAGGAATAGACTCTGAGGTGTCCCTGTTTGCAGATGACGTGAAGTTGATGAGAAGAATACACTCGATCGAAGACCAGGCAGAACTACAAAGGGATCTGGACAGGCTGCAGACCTGGTCCAGCAATTGGCTCCTGGAGTTCAATCCCACCAAGTGCAAAGTCATGAAGATTGGGGAAGGGCAAAGAAGGCCGCAGACGGAGTACAGTCTAGGGGGTCAGAGACTACAAACCTCACTCAAGGAAAAAGATCTTGGGGTGAGTATAACACCAGGCACATCTCCTGAAGCGCACATCAACCAAATAACTGCTGCAGCATATGGGCGCCTAGCAAACCTCAGAACAGCATTCCGACATCTTAATAAGGAATCGTTCAGGACCCTGTACACCGTATACGTTAGGCCCATATTGGAGTATGCGGCACCAGTTTGGAACCCACACCTAGCCAAGCACGTAAAGAAACTAGAGAAAGTGCAAAGGTTTGCAACAAGACTAGTCCCAGAGCTAAGAGGTATGTCCTACGAGGAGAGGTTAAGGGAAATCAACCTGACGACACTGGAGGACAGGAGAGATAGGGGGGACATGATAACGACATACAAAATACTGAGGGGAATTGACAAGGTGGACAAAGACAGGATGTTCCAGAGATTGGACACAGTAACAAGGGGACACAGTTGGAAGCTAAAGACACAGATGAATCACAGGGATGTTAGGAAGTATTTCTTCAGCCACAGAGTAGTCAGTAAGTGGAATAGTTTGGGAAGCGATGTAGTGGAGGCAGGGTCCATACATAGCTTTAAGCAGAGGTATGATAAAGCTCACGGCTCGGGGAGAGTGACCTAGTAGCGATCAGTGAAGAGGCGGGGCCAGGAGCTCGGACTCGACCCCCGCAACCTCAACTAGGTGAGTACAACTAGGTGAGTACACGCAGCGAAAGCCAAATCTGACCCGAAACTGTTATACAGCCACATCAGGAGGAAAACAACAGTCAAGGACCAGGTAATCAGGCTAAGGAAGGAAGGAGGAGAGACAAGAAATGACCGTGAAGTATGTGAGGAACTCAACAAGAGATTCAAAGAAGTGTTCACAGAGGAGAGAGAAGGGGCTCCAGAAAGACGGAGAGGTGGGGCACACCACCAAGTGCTGGACACAGTGCACACAACCAAGGAAGAAGTGAAGAGGCTTCTGAGCGAGCTAGATACCTCAAAGGCAATGGGGCCAGATAACATCTCCCCATGGGTCCTGAGAGAGGGAGCAGAGGCGCTATGTGTACCTCTAACAACAATATTCAATACATCTATCGAAACAGGGAGATTGCCTGAGGCATGGAAGACAGCAATTGTAGTCCCAATCTTTAAAAAAGGAGACAGACATGAAGCACTAAACTACAGACCAGTGTCACTGATATGTATAGTATGCAAAATCATGGAGAAGATTATCAGGAGAAGAGTGGTGGAACACCTAAAAGATTAAGATGTTTATTTTGACACATTACATGATTGTACAGAGGAATATAATAGTTGGGTGTACATGCCAAAGGCCCCTTTGTATGCAGAGCATTTCGGGCAAACTTAGAGATTAACTTAAGATTAGGAAGGCAATAATACATAGTTCATATAGTCATTAGATGAGTTACAGCGAGTACAGAAGTGAATATTCTATCAGATAATGCTACATGGTTTTGATAAGTTTAGTAAAGACATTGCACTAATGAATTAGTTAATGAAGATTACAGTATTACAATGTAACAATTTAAAACAAATTTACAATTTGATGTATAACAGTTTAGTACTATTTAAAACAATGAAATCTGGTATTACAATGGAACAATATACATTATGATGTACTGTATTACAGTCTAGTACTATTTAAAACAATGAAAAACAGACATCCTAATTTTGTAGTAGTAAGCTGAGCATTCATCAGCACAATTCAATTCAAGTTTATTCTCTATAAGGGTTACAATGTGCGGTTTACAGGTTTTGGGTATTGTGTGGTTTACATGTTATAAAATACTAATTACAGAGGGGGCCACTAGGACACCTAGCATGGCTAGGCATTTCGAGCAGACTTAGATTAATTCTTAACAGATTATGGTAATAAGGCTAAGTGACTACATCATAATTTGTGAGTTTAGCAATGTGAATGCTTTTGTTTTGGCACAATACAAGGTGTCTATATTGGAGTATCATAGGCAAACTTATGACTAGTTAGGATTTATTATTATAAGATTAAGATTAGTGTTTCTGGGTTTATAGTCAGTGGGTGAGTGAGTGTAACTGTGAACCACCAGGTGGTTATCATGTAGTTAGTTGTCGGGGTGTATCAGGGAGATAAGATGTTTTCTAACTGTAGTTTTGAAAGTGATGAATGTGTCTGCAGTTCTAGAGTTTTCAGGTAGGGTGTTCCAGATTTTAGGTCCTTTGAAATACATTGAATTTTTGTAAAGGTTTAGTCGAACACGGGGAATGTCATAGAGATGTTTGTGTCTGGTGTTATGCCTGTGGATCCTGTCACAACTATCAAGAAAGCGTTTTAGGTCAAGGTTAATATTGGAATTTAAGGTCCTGTAGATATAGATTGCACAGTAGTAAGTGTGGATGTTCTGAACAGGGAGTAAGTTTAGATCTATGAAGAGTGGGGGGGGGGAGGGTGTTGCCAGGGATGGGATTTAGTGATTATTCTTACTGCGGCTTTTTGTTGGGTTATTATTGGCTTTAGGTGTGTTGCTGCAGTTGAACCCCAAGCACAGATAGCATAGGTGAGGTATGGATATATAAGTGAATGGTATAGTGTGAGAAGGGCAGTTTGCGGCACGTAGTATCGTATCTTGGAGAGGATTCCAACCGTTTTGGATACTTTTTTGGTTATGTGAAGGATATGGGTGCTGAAATTTAGGTTGTTGTCGAGGTATAGGCCAAGGAATTTGCCCTCATTATGTCTGGCAATTAGAGTGTTGTCGATATTAATGTTAAGTTGCGCAACACCTGCTCTGCTACCAAACATAATATAGTAGGTTTTGCCAGTGTTAAGTGTAAGTTTATTGGCTGTCATCCAAGTCGATATTTTGAGCAGTTCCTCGTTAACAATGGTGTTGAAGGTGGCAAGATTAAGGTGGGAGATGACATAAGTCGTGTCGTCAGCAAAGAGAATGGGTTTCAGGTGTTGGGATATGTTTGGAAGATCATTGATGTAAATGAGGAAGAGCAGGAATGATCTCATCAACAACAGCGAACATGGTTTCAGAGATGGGAAATCCTGTGTCACAAACCTACTGGAGTTCTATGACATGGTGACAGCAGTAAGACAAGAGAGAGAGGGGTGGGTGGATTGCATATTCTTGGACTGCAAGAAGGCGTTTGACACAGTTCCACACAAGAGATTAGTGCAAAAACTGGAGGACCAAGCAGGGATAACAGGGAAGGCACTACAATGGATCAGGGAGTACTTGTCAGGAAGACAGCAGCGAGTCATGGTACGTGGCGAGGTGTCAGAGTGTCAGAATTCACTCGATCGAGGACCAGGCAGAACTATAAAGGGATCTGGACAGGCTACAGACCTGGTCCAGCAATTGGCTCCTGGAGTTCAATCCCACCAAGTGCAAAGTCATGAAGATTGGGGAAGGGCAAAGAAGACCGCAGACGGAGTACAGTCTAGGGGGCCAGAGACTACAAACCTCACTCAAGGAAAACGATCTTGGGGTGGGTATAACACCAGGCACATCTCCTGAAGCGCACATCAACCAAATAACGGCTGCAGCATATGGGCGCCTAGCAAACCTCAGAACAGCATTCCGACATCTTAATAAGGAATCGTTCAGGACCCTGTACACCGTGTACGTTAGGCCAATATTGGAGTATGCGGCACCAGTTTGGAACCCACACCTAGCCAAGCACGTAAAGAAACTAGAGAATGTGCAAAGGTTTGCAACAAGACTAGTCCCAGAGCTAAGAGGTATGTCGTACGAGGAGAGGTTAAGGGAAATCAACCTGACGACACTGGAGGACAGGAGAGATAGGGGGGACATGATAACGACATACAAAATACTGAGGAATTGACAAGGTGGACAAAGACAGGATGTTCCAGAGATTGGACACAGTAGGAAGTTGAAGACACAGATGAATCACAGGGATGTTAGGAAGTATTTCTTCAGCCACAGAGTAGTCAGTAAGTGGAATAGTTTGGGAAGCGATGTAGTGGAGGCAGGATCCATACACAGCTTTAAGCAGAGGTATGATAAAGCTCACGGTTCAGGGAGTGACCCAGTAGCAATCAGTGAAGACGCGGGGGCCAGGAGCTCGGACTCGACCCCTGCAACCTCAACTAGGTGAGTATACACACACACACACACACACACACACACACACACACACTCACACACACACACACACACACACACACACACACACACACACACACATATATATATATATATATATATATGAAGATATATATATATATATATATATATATATATATATATTATATTATTTTTTTATTTATTATCACACTGGCCGATTCCCACCAAGGCAGGGTGGCCCGAAAAAGAAAAACTTTCACCATCATTCACTCCATCACTGTCTTGCCAGAAGGGTGCTTTACACTACAGTTTTTAAACTGCAACATTAACACCCCTCCTTCAGAGTGCAGGCACTGTACTTCCCATCTCTAGGACTCAAGTCCGGCCTGCCGGTTTCCCTGAACCCCTTCATAAATGTTACTTTGCTCACACTCCAACAGCACGTCAAGTATTAAAAACCATTTGTCTCCATTCACTCCTATCAAACACGCTCATGCATACCTGCTGGAAGTCCAAGCCCCTCGCACACAAAACCTCCTTTACCCCCTCTCTCCAACCTTTCCTAGGCCGACCCCTACCCCGCCTTCCTTCCACTACAGACTGATACACTCTTGAAGTCATTCTGTTTCGCTCCATTCTCTCTACATGTCCGAACCACCTCAACAACCCTTCCTCAGCCCTCTGGACAACAGTTTTGGTAATCCCGCACCTCCTCCTAACTTCCAAACTACGAATTCTCTGCATTATATTCACACCACACATTGCCCTCAGACATGACATCTCCACTGCCTCCAGCCTTCTCCTCGCTGCAACATTCATCACCCATGCTTCACATCCATATAAGAGCGTTGGTAAAACTATACTCTCATACATTCCCCTCTTTGCCTCCAAGGACAAAGTTCTTTGTCTCCACAGACTCCTAAGTGCACCACTCACTCTTTTTCCCTCATCAATTCTATGATTCACCTCATCTTTCATAGACCCATCCGCTGACACGTCCACTCCCAAATATCTGAATACATTCACCTCCTCCATACTCTCTCCCTCCAATCTGATATTCAATCTTTCATCACCTAATCTTTTTGTTATCCTCATAACCTTACTCTTTCCTGTATTCACCTTTAATTTTCTTCTTTTGCACACCCTACCAAATTCATCCACCAATCTCTGCAACTTCTCTTCAGAATCTCCCAAGAGCACAGTGTCATCAGCAAAGAGCAGCTGTGACAACTCCCACTTTATGTGTGATTCTTTATCTTTTAACTCCACGCCTCTTGCCAAGACCCTCGCATTTACTTCTCTTACAACCCCATCTATAAATATATTAAACAACCACGGTGACATCACACATCCTTGTCTAAGGCCTACTTTTACTGGGAAATAATTTCCCTCTTTCCTACATACTCTAACTTGAGCCTCACTATCCTCGTAAAAACTCTTCACTGCTTTCAGTAACCTACCTCCTACACCATACACTTGCAACATCTGCCACATTGCCCCCCTATCCACCCTGTCATACGCCTTTTCCAAATCCATAAATGCCACAAAGACCTCTTTAGCCTTATCTAAATACTGTTCACTTATATGTTTCACTGTAAACACCTGGTCCACACACCCCCTACCTTTCCTAAAGCCTCCTTGTTCATCTGCTATCCTATTCTTCGTCTTACTCTTAATTCTTTCAATAATAACTCTACCATACACTTTACCAGGTATACTCAGCAGACTTATCCCCCTATAATTTTTGCACTCTCTTTTATCCCCTTTGCCTTTATACAAAGGAACTATGCATGCTCTCTGCCAATCCCTAGGTAGCTTACCCTCTTCCATACATTTATTAAATAATTGCACCAACCACTCCAAAACTATATTCCCACCTGCTTTTAACATTTCTATCTTTATCCCATCAATCCCGGCTGCCTTACTCCCTTTCATTTTACCTACTGCCTCACGAACTTCCCCCACACTCACAACTGGCTCTTCTTCACTCCTACAAGATGTTATTCCTCCTTGCCCTATACACGAAATCACAGCTTCCCTATCTTCATCAACATTTAACAATTCCTCAAAATATTCCCTCCATCTTCCCAATACCTCTAACTCTCCATTTAATAACTCTCCTCTCCTATTTTTAACTGACAAATCCATTTGTTCTCTAGGCTTTCTTAACTTGTTAATCTCACTCCAAAACTTTTTCTTATTTTCAACAAAATTTGTTGATAACATCTCACCCACTCTCTCATTTGCTCTCTTTTTACATTGCTTCACCACTCTCTTAACCTCTCTCTTTTTCTCCATATACTCTTCCCTCCTTGCATCACTTCTACTTTGTAAAAACTTCTCATATGCTAACTTTTTCTCCCTTACTACTCTCTTTACATCATCATTCCACCAATCGCTCCTCTTCGCCCTACATCATATCGTGTATACTTATTTATCCTCTTTTTCTTAAAATATGTATTACCTATAACTAAACCCCTTTCTATACAAAGTTCAATCAAAGGGCTCCCATTATCATTTACACCTGGCACCCCAAACTTACCTACCACACCCTCTCTAAAAGTTTCTCCTACTTTAGCATTCAGGTCCCCTACCACAATTACTCTCTCACTTGGTTCAAAGGCTCCTATACATTCACTTAACATCTCCCAAAATCTCTCTCTCTCCTCTGCATTCCTCTCTTCTCCAGGTGCATACACGCTTATTCTGACCCACTTCTCGCATCCAACCTTTACTTTAATCCACATAATTCTTGAATTTACACATTCATATTCTCTTTTCTCCTTCCATAACTGATCATTTAACATTACTGCTACCCCTTCCTTTGCTCTAACTCTCTCAGATACTCCAGATTTAATCCCATTTATTTCCCCCCACTGAAACTCTCCTACCCCCTTCAGCTTTGTTTCGCTTAGGGCCAGGACATCCAACTTCTTTTCATTCATAACATCAGCAATCATCTGTTTCTTGTCATCCGCACTACATCCACGCACATTTAAGCATCCCAGTTTTATAAAGTTTTTCTTCTTCTCTTTTTTTAGTAAGTGTCTACAGGAGAAGGGGTTACTAGCCCATTGCTCCCGGCATTTTAGTCGCCTCATACGACACGCATCGCTTACGGAGGAAAGATTCTTTTCCACTTCCCCATGGACAATAGAAGAAATAAAGAAGAACAAGAGCTATTTAGAAAAAGGAGAAAAACCTAGATGTTTGTATATATATATGCATGTGCGTGTCTGTGAAGTGTGACCAAAGTGTAAGTAGGAGTAGCAAGATATCCCTGTTATCTAGCGTGTTTATGAGACAGAAAAAGAAACCAGCAATCCTACCATCATGCAAAACAGTTACAGGTTTCTGTTTCACAGTCATCTGGCAGGACGATAGTACTTCCCTGGGTGGTTGCTGTCTACCAACCTACTACCTACATATATATGTCGTGCCGAATAGGCAGAACTTGCGATCTTGGCTTAAATAGCAACGCTCATCTTGCCATATAGGACAAGTGAAAATTTGTGTATGCAATAATTCCGCCAAAATCATTCTGAACCTAACGAAAAAAAATATATTTGATTGTGTTTGTTTAGTACTAAATTATTGTAAACGTATTTAAAATATATTTAGTTGGGTTAGGCTAAAATAAATTACACTTGTTATAATAAGGTTAGGTAAGTTTTCTAAGATTCTTTTGGTGCAAAATTAAAATTTTTTACATTAACATTAATGAAAAAAATATATCTTTAAACGTATAAGAGAAAATTTCAGAAAGGACTTAATTTTAAATGAGTTCTTGCTAATTGACCAGTTTTACATATTCGGCACGACATATATATATATTATATATATATATATATATATATATATATATATATATATATATATATATATATATATATATATATATATATATATATATATATATATATAATGTTATCTAAACTAAGCCCAGTGAAAATGTTGAAAGCGTTCAGATATGGCGCGAGGACTGGTTGAAACATGGCCCGAGCTTAGCCTATACATATGCACGCGGTCAAAGAGCCGGTTGAGATTCATAGGTAATTCATGGTATTTAGATCTAACGTTATGTCAAGGGAAGGAACAGGTTTGGGTATGGTGCCTTCAGTAGCGACCTGGAGGTCAAAGCACTTCCTGGAGCACCCTGCAAGGGCAGCAGCCGTTACATAAAGACTTCAGGGCCTTGGCATAAATATCTACTACGAATGATCCATGACTTGTCTCACGGTGATAGAAATGTGTGTTAATATTATTATTATTATTATTATTATTATTATTTTATTCGTGGGGATATGCTAAGTTCCTAGGGCTCCAACAGCGCCTGGGGAATGGAATGTAATCAGGTTTGATCCGACTAAGAGTGTAGCTCCAATTGCTTGAATCAACAGCGTTTTACCAGCAGCGTGGAACCTCTCTTGAGAGCAACAAGACAACGGGTGTTTGCAGCACTCGATTCGTGGTTCCTAGCCCCTCCTCTTATATCAACCGATTTCGTTACTGATTCCTAACTTTCTGGGCCTTATCTAGCCTACTCTTAAAACTGTGTATGATGTTTTCTTACATCAGCTCTTCGTTTAGTCCCTAGTGCGGTCCACTTACTACCCAGGGTGAAAAAAATATTTCCGGAAGTCTCTGATTTAACTAGTTTTCAGCTGTTTATGCTTCATTGGCTCCATCTCCTCCCAGCTCAAATAACTTGTCCATCACAACCATGTCAAGTCCTACTTTGTATGCCATAATCATGCCTTATCTGGTCTTCCTCTCGTTTACTAATATTAAGTTGCGTTATTAAAGTCTCTCCTCCTAGTCAATCCCCTTAGTTGTGATACCTACCTCGTCGAACAACTGTGGATAAAATATGATAAGTTCTGTTCGGATTTTTAACCCGGAGGGTTAGCCACCAGGATAACCCAAGAAAGTCAGTGCGTCATTTCCATTGGGTCCTTTCATCTTGTCTCTCAGGATGCGACCCATATCAGTCGACTGACACCCAGGTACCTATTTCTTGCTAGGTGAACAGAGACAGCAGATGTAAGAAAGCATGTCCAATGTTTCTACCCATGCCGGGGATTGAACCACGGACACTCAATACGTGAGGCGAGTGCGTTGCCAACCCACGCACGGGACCTTCCTCGAGTTTATGTACATACGTGATCAAGTTAGGGGTTCCACGCTGGTGCCGCGTACCGGAACACGTCCTAACGTAAGTGGTGTATGCCCTAAATGACTGTTAAAATCCCTTAAAGCAGTTCTTATAATAGGCAGTTGTAAATGTACAGTACCTCTTTGTCATAAGGTTGATAAATGAGTATTCTTAAAAAAAAAAAAAAAAAAAAAACATTTCATTGTAACGGCTTAAAACTGTTTTCGTACCTCAACAGGTGTTCAATCCTGGCCATATCTTTGGTATTCTAGAACCCTCTCCTAACAGAAAGTGATCCACAACAATCAATTAAAACCCAGGTATCTATTTTCTACTTGATTAGTGGGTCTCGTACATTCTTTCGTCGAGGAACTCTGAAACAGCTATGGACTCGCTAATTAAGAAAATAATGAAGAGTGAACTGTACAACGTCTCATTATTATTTTTTCAGATTCTATTTTTTTTTTTTTTTGCGAATTCTGGAAAAAAAAAGAATCATATCCCGCGTGGACCTCCTAAAATCTTGCCGCAGACCCCATGGGGTTCATGAAGTCCAGTTTGAGAACCTCTTTACTAAATTAACTGGGGCAACAGATGTAAGATGTGTTCATGCTGTCACTTGGCCGACCGTTCAGCCAAAAGCTTCGGGCCACAACCAAGTTTGTGGGATGACGTCTGTGTCTAGACGGTAATAATGCTTTTATGTTTCGTATATATGAATATAAAGCTCCAAGAGTCTGGGCATAAGAAAGAGTCCGTAGACACGCTAACAGAGCTTGGTATGATGCTTACTCCTTTAACTTATTCTTGTAAATTGTCTGCAGTGTTACCTCTTCCTGGCTGTATCCAGTGTTAGGTCTTTTCACCCCATCTGCTATTCTCATAACTGTGCACTGTTCAAAATTTAATTCTAGTAATCACATTCCTTACTATATTTGCAGCCTGTTCGAGTCATCGTGAATCATTTAACTGCCCTCTCTGGTTATTATCCTTCTCCTTAGTTCACAGCCACAAATAGTGGTAAATAAGATTAAATTTCCTGCTGCTGATCATTTATTTACGTAAGGAACAACGGGGGTCTAGGCACTCATGCTAGTGAGCAAAATATACTCTCTGTGGCAACAGGAACAACTATGCTGCAATGTCCTCTCTTCGTTTTTTACTATTGTTACATATATCATTTTAAACCTTCCTGGTCCCGTAGAGGTACAGTTTGGCTAGCAAGATTCTGTGTCATGTGTTAAACGAGCAACACCTTGATTTATGTATATTGGGTTACACTTTTACATAACAAATATACGAAGGACACTGTTGCAGCGACAAGCACAAGCTGTGAGAATGGTCAATTAACGGCTTAACAACGCTCCCAGAGAGCGAAACGCTGCCACAACAAAATGATACAGCAGTTGCACATGTCTTTTTACGTAACACATTAATTTTTGTTAGGTGCATTACGTATCTTCATAAGTGCTTCTTAATTAAGAAGCACTTATATATATCAACTCACAGGGTCACTCGCATCAGATTTATGGCGACTAGTATCTTTTTCTGAAGCTTACTTTCGTCTAAACATCTGCTAAAAAGGACATATACAAGTGTAAACTAAAAAATACTGATCTACTGAAAAAAATTATTTACGAATATATAGTATAAAGAGTGATGGGAACTGAACTGGCCTCCCTGCAACTGCGTGTCTACGTCTACAAAATTATATTTTCACGATATGGTAAGATTATTTATTTTCTATAAAATGATTTATGCACCAGCTTTAACATGAAATATGCTGATATCCAAAACCCCTTTCCCCACTTCCCGTATGTAAAAGCAGATATATATTTCAAACAGCAGGTTAAGTCATTGATGAGGTGTATAAACACGTAAATGTATGAAGAAAATAAAAACAATTAAGGATAAAACAGATGAAATTCATATTTCAAGTGTGTAAAAGATACAGACTAGGTATCATCAACCCAGTTTGAATCAGCTGCCGTTTAACTTACCACTAAGGGTGTAAAGAAAATAAGATTCAACTCCGTTGTGTTTCTGAATCAATGTTTGAGCCCAGCACTAACTCTGCAGCCTTACCAGTGGCCCTCATATCGCTCTATCCTTCAAGGATGAGGGGATATGCCTTGATGCCGGTAAAGGACTCTTGACCTAGGAAATTGTAGTTACTTGCCATACCATGTATACCTATTACCGAAGGCGCTATATGACCACTATGGATTTAGGGCTGGATTTGCGACCTTCATTGGAGAAACTGAAATACGTATTAGTGTCCCTATGATAACCTGTGATTACCAAATCTTCGGTAGGGCAACGTTTGAGCCTCCAGGTCTAACTTTTGAGACTCAGGTTCAAATTTTCAGCCTCCAAGTTCAACACTTGAGCCTCCAGGTCTAATATTTTTGCGCTTTCCAGGTCCAATTCTCGACCCTCCCCTTGATTTTAAGTTGAATAAGTTTCGGTGTGTCAAATTTATAGATCAAACTGGTTTCCATGAAATAAGTGTAGAATGTTTCTTCTGATCAGCTATAATGAAGTATTTTTTAAAGTAGGTTTAACTTAGGATAACGCAACATCTTTATCTCATCAATGCAATTATTAGACAAATTTAAGTAATATAACCAAAGCCTAAATATAATTTAATTACTTCAATTCTAAACGTGTCAGTCTTAAAGAAAAGTTTGGATTTATTTCGGCTTGTGTGTCCCACTTCGCCCTTTGATTGAAGACGAAAAATTTGAAATACAAGATTTTGTTATAATTTCTGAGAGCATCATTCGATTGATTTTTAACCATTCAACTTGATAATGCATATTCCAAGAAGCTTCAGATTTAATGTGTTTGTGTAATTTAGGATATTAGTCTCTCCGATAAGAGAATACCTCTTCAGTCTGGCTTAAACTTTCAAAGTTGGTGTTTTAGTGGGAGGTTGGAATTAGTTTCGCCTCTGCAACATTCTTATCGGCACTGGGGTACAGTGGACTGCAGTTTAAAGATATATATTTTTTTCATTTATGTCAATGTAAAAATTAATAATTTTGTACCAAAAGAACTTTAGAAAACCTACCTAACCTTATTATAACAAGTGCAATTTAATCTAGCCTAATCCAACTAAATATAATTTAGATAAATTTACAATAATTTAATAAACAAACACAACGAAATATTTTTTTTTCGTTAAGTTCAGAATGATTTTTGCGAAATTATTGCGTACACAAATTTTCGCTTGCCCTATTCGGCAAGAAGAGCGTTGGTATTTAAGCCACCAAAATCGCAAGTTTTTATTCGGCACGACATATATATATATATATATAGTAATCTTAAAAGGCGTCCGTTCTCGTCGTGATAAGATTTGACGAGTGTGCCCTCCCCATCCCAAGAGGCACCACCAACAGTCTTGACATACCATAATGGTGGTGCGTAGGGAGGTAAGAAGAGGTTGGAGAAGGAAAAGTGGGCGTGGTGGTAGTGGTGTGTATTACAACTTACCCTCATGTTCAAGCGTTAAATTGTTACATACTACCCAACAAGTAAAATATGACTTATTATGCTAGGAAGCACTAAGCCCATTTAGGCTGAGTTTCGTTAGGTTTTGTAGGCCATGTGCCCATACCAATCTAACTTAAATGATGTAAGAATTTTGAGTAGTCGGAAGCAGCGAGAACAGAAAATACAGAGCCTCCACAACGTACACTCTAAATGATCAACGCGGGTTTAGAGCTTCACGTGAATAATAACAAATGGTATCAGAAGATATCTGCTCTCTCTCTCTCACTTCAA
The DNA here is from genome assembly GCF_038502225.1 of Cherax quadricarinatus. Lineage (NCBI taxonomy): Eukaryota > Metazoa > Arthropoda > Malacostraca > Decapoda > Parastacidae > Cherax > Cherax quadricarinatus. The sequence continues at coordinate 17,591,618 of NC_091298.1, forward strand.
AATAATATTTTACCTGTTAGTAATTATGTATATAACAACATAACCTAAGAGAATCAACACATTTTGTGAGGGTGATTTTTGTGGGGTGTGTGTATGCATGGAGGGGGGGGGAGAATAGTGGTGTCTAAGGTAGTGGGGGAATAGTGATGACTTTGGTGGTAGAAACGGTGGTGGTGGTGGCTGTGGCAGTAGTAGTGATGGTGTTGGTTGTGGTAGCAGTAGTGATACCTGGAGGTTACCTGGAGGTTATTCCGGGGATCAACGCCCCCGCGGCCCGGTCCATGACCAGGCCTCCCGATGGATCAGGGCCTGATCAACCAGGCTGTTACTGCTGGCCGCACGCAGTCCAACGTACGAGCCACAGCCCGGCTGATCCGGCACTGACTTTAGGTATCTGTCCAGTTCTCTCTTGAAGGCAGCCAGGGGTTTATTGGCAATTCCCCTAACGCTTGATGGGAGGCCGTTGAACAGTCTTGGGGCCCGGACACTTATGGTGTTTTCCCTTAGTCTTAGTGTATCAATGGAGCCCCTACTTTTAATTGGGGGCATTTTGCATCGCCTGCCCAGTCTTTTACTTTCGTAGGAAGTGGTGGTGGTGGTGGTGGTGGTAGTAGTGAAGGTAGTACTGATGCTAATGATAGTAGTAATGGTTCTCCTAGAGCATGATGATAAACAGGATATAATGTCTTGCCGTTCCTGTTATGTCCTGGCATTCCTTCGAGGCTAGAGGTTATGAGACAATTAATGAGCCTATTAATGAGGTAAGAGGATGATGAATGATCAGAGCGAGGGCATGATTGCCACGCCCCGAGGCCTCTTATCACTCACCAGATGACACCATTACTCCCCTCAAGCACCTTCAAACAACTTTCCCACTGTAATTATCATGCAATCACCGGAAAATCTGTGCCTGTGACGAGACTAAGACGGTGGGCGGATAAAGGAAAGGACCTAAAAAACTATACAGAAAAAAAGAAACAGGAAATTGAAAGGATTAACATTAGCATGAGAGAAGACTCACGGCTTGGCTGATTTTATGATTTATTTATTTTTAATAGACACGCAGTTTTCGACTCTATCTCATTATTACTATTATTAATTATATCATTATTATTAATTATAATAATAATATTATTATTATTAATATATTCGTAGGAAAGCTGCAACTACCTTATGATAATTACACTGCGGAAGCAAAAACTAGTTATATTACCCTGTAATATACCATTACATGAATGATTTCATACATAATGTAAGGTAATGAAACTTGACAGGCTGAGGTGGGATACCAACTCAGCTTAGCTTAAGCTTTCCTTCCAGTAAGGCTGGAATTACACAGAGCAGTGATGCTCCTACAACACAACTTATCAACCATTGAGAAATAGTCTGGTTATTCAAATGATTCAGTGCTTCATACAAGTCTGTTGGTTCATAGTATAAAGTTCAATCACATGACAACCATTATCTCCCACTATATTTCCCCTCAGCAGTTACAATACAATCTTGCTAAAAGTGAGCTAAACAATATATACATAACTTATATGCAAAATAACCACAGGGGGAGTTGAATGATAGCTCAAGGTCTTTCGTGTTGCAATCAATACATCATCAGGAGCTTGCAACGTTGCAGAAATGAGTAAGAAGCCCAGGAAGATCCGTTCAAAGCTGTACGTCATCGACAGTTCTCTTTTGGCTGTCTGCCACAGTTCAGGAGACAAGACACAAGGGGGAGAAGAGGGGGGGAGAACTTGACTTAGCAGCACCGCATCTCTCTCTCTCCCCACAAACACACACAGCAGAGAGGCACCATAAAGTGAGACATTTCCGCCAGAGAAAATGGCCGCATGACCAAACATGACCAGTGATGTTCGTGCAATATGCTTTGTACTTGTTGGCATGTGTTTGCTGGGGTTGTGTTTGTATAGGATGTTTGTATTTGTATGGGATGTTTGAATTCGTATAGGATATTTGTACTTGTATGGGATGTTTGTATTTGTATAGGATGCTTACACGTATGAGATGTTTGGATATGTATATGGACTTCGTACTAGTATGGTATATTTGTATTTGCATGGGCTGTTTGTATATGTATGGAATATTGGGACTTGTATGGAATATTTGTACTCGTATAGGATGTTTGCACTCGTGTGTGATGTTTGTATTCGTGCGGGATTTTGTGCTTTTGTGAGATTTTTGTACTTGTGTGAGACGTCTGTATTTGTATAAGGTGTTTTTCTCGTGTGTAATGTTTGTACTCATAATATTTGTACTGTATTACGTTTGTATTCGTGGTATTCTGTACTCTTGTGGGATTTTTGTACTCGTGTTGGATTTATATACTCGTATAAGAGTTTTGCTCTAGCGAGAGACGTTTATACTCGCGTGAGAAGCATGTGTTCATATGGGAGGTTCGTACTCGTGTGTAAGGTTTGTACTCTGGGATGTTTGAACACGTGTTGGAAGTTTGTACTCTATGGTATGTTTGTACGCGTAAGGGATGTATGTACTCGCGTGGGTTGTTTGCACTGGTATGAAATGTGTGTGCTCTTGTGGGAGGATTTGTACTTGTGTGGAAGATTTGTACGCATGTAGATTTGTATTTATAGTGTCAGTACTCGTGTGGTAAGCTTGTGCTCTCATGGAATGTATACTCATAGGGAAAGTTTGTACTCCTGATGGATGCTTGTACTCGCGTAGGATATTTGCATTCGTGATGGATGCTTGTACTCGCGTAGGATGCTTGTAATCGTGATGGAAGTTTGTACTCCCGTATCATGTTTGTACTCGTTCGAGATATATCCGTAATGGATGTTTGCACTCGTATGGGATGTTTATAGTCGTATGGGAGATATGTACTCGTGCATAATGCTTTGTACTCGCATGGGGTGTTTGTACTCATATGTGATGTTTCCAGCAAAAAAAGTTTAGGAAGGGTTGATATTTTAACTCAAGTGTCCCTCTCCAAATATTTCGATTCTACATTAACGATCTCTCTTTCCATTGGGAGTGCCTTGATGTAGGTGAAAGGCTCTTGTTCCAGGGAATCAGAGCTGGCCATTATTCCCCCCCCCCCATGCATCTCAGAGGCGATGGCCCTCAAAATCACTAGATAAATGGTTTAAATGAAGGTTTATTGGACACTAAATCATTTATTATTAATTTGGCGACCAATTTACCTCCATTTAAATAATTCTCAAAGATAATCGGGACCTCCTGCTTTTGATTATTTTCCCCACTATTAATTATCATCCGTTAATAATTTCTTAGCATCACCTACTTCAATGGTTCCATTTAATTTCTGTTGTGGGTTTTTTGGTCTAATTTACTTGATGCTCTTTTTTGTGTATATAAACGTTTAAAGTACTCTTGTATATAAACGTTTAAAGTACTCTTGTATATAAACGTTTAAAGTACTCTTGTATATAAACGTTTAAAGTACTCTTTCTTTTGTATATAAACGTTTAAAGTACTCTCTTTTTTATATAAACGTTTAAAGAACTTTCTTTTGTATATAAACGTTTAAAGTACTCTTTCTTTTGTACATAAACGTTTAAAGTACTCTTTCTTTTGTATATAAACGTTCACAGTATTCTTGTACATAAACGTTTAAAATACACTTCCTTTTGTATATAATAGTTTAAAGTACTATTTCTTTTGTATATATTTTGTAAATAAACATTTAAAGTAATCTGTTGTATATAAACGTGTGCAGTATTGTTTTTTTTTTTTTTTTTGCATATAATCGTCTAAAGTATTCTCTCTCTTTTGTAAATAAAAGTTTAAAGTACTCCTTCTTTTGTAAATAAACATTTAATATTTAGCACATGTCTATCTCGTCTCCAATGATGTTATCATTAATTTTAATGCATTGCGTTTCACTTCAAATATTTCATTGTTTTTACAAATATGAAGAACAGGTTTGGCTGCTTATTCTTCTCTGTTAAGTCTTTTATCTAATCGTTTCTCTCTTCTTCAAGTTCCAATTCATGGTAAGATACCATAACACAAAGAGAGGGCAGAACAAGACTATTAAGATAACGTTTTGATCAAAGAGAGGGAAACATCGTGTTGATGAAGCCTTGTTCTGCTCTGTCTTTGTATATCTGTGGGTATTCTGTCTTCCCCACCATTAATTTATGGTAGGTTTGTGTACTGCCATGTTTTCTATATTAATCCTATTTTATTTGTTCCGTAACCTCTTCAACAAGTCTCTCTTCTTCTGTCTGTTTCTCGTTGCTGGTATATACTGTGTTATAAACATTACAAACCCTTCTAGAGATCATATTTATTTAATTTCCTTGTAAAGCTTCTCTGCACATAATACATGGACTAGTTGTAAAGCAACAATTCCCTCATTCATAATGCAATCTTTTCCTCTGCTTACCTTTTTACATTCCCTCGTCTATATCATTTGTGACTAAAACAATTATTTCTAATGGAACAGAGTCACTGTTTACAAGTGGAATCAAGTCATTTATATTGAAATAGTTATTATTATTATATTAAAATATAAACTCTAACTCTTTGTTGGTTATTCAGTATTTATATCACAATTTATTTTCTAATACAAATAGTGTGTTGCCTTCTTTCGCTGGTGTTGCTTATTCAACGTAATTATTATATTCACTGGGAAGTGTTAAACCCGTAGGCTTCAAACACAGCCTAGGAAATGGAAAGGTAATCGTATGTGCTGCAAAGCGGGCACCTCCAATTCCTTGGATCAAGAGCTCATTACCAGCATCAAGTCATCTCTGTACTCACCTATTTCTGGTTGCAGGGGTCGTCATAGCTCCTGGCTCCGCCTCTTCACTGATTGCTACTAGGTCCTCTCTTTCCATGCTCCATGAGCTTTATCATACCTCGTCTTAAAACTATGTATGGTTCCTGCTTCCATTATGTCACTTTCTAGGCTATTCCACTTCCTGACAACTCTATGACTGAAGAAATATTTCCTAACATCCCTTTGACTCGTAGGAGTCTTCAACTTCCAATTGTGACCCCTTGTTTCTGTGTCCCCTCTGTGTGTGTAAAGTCGCCTATTGTACTCACCTATTTGTGGTTGCAGGGGTCGATTCATAGCTCCTGGCCCCGCCTCTTCACTGATTTTTTTTTTTGGTGTGTGTGTGTGTGTGTGTGTGTGTGTGTGTGTGTGTGTGTGTGTGTGTGTGTGTGTGTGTGTGTGTGTGTGTGTGTGTGTGTGTGTGTGTGTGTGTATACATAAAAATATACTGCGGCAAGGATACAAGTCAGCAAGTAATTCCTGGTGGGTAGTTTTTGCTGCTCCCTGGTGGGGCGAGCATGCCACTGCGGCAACTAACTCATTTTTGGGTATTACCGGATTACATTATTTTCTCACCATCTTCTCGCAAAAGATAATAAAAAATGTCTGTGAATTTACATAAATTTCGTAGCCATTCGGTAGGGAAATATAACACAGTAGGAATATATGTCTTGGTTAACATAAGCAGCAAAAAAAAAAAAAAAATCCTAGTATATTTTAAAAACAATAATGATGATTATCTTGCTCAATCATTATCGCTCTAAGGAAAGCGCATTCATCATGACGGGAAAGAACTCTTTAGAGCGAAATATTGTCCCAGTTAAAAATTTGTTCTGCTACATGTGTCTGTCTTCGTTCCTGTCGGCAATACGGTCTTCAACTAACCATTCAGAAAGTTGCAATTACTCTGCTACAGGAAATGAGGGAACTGTACTTTAGGGAGAACCTATAAAGAAATTGAACCTAACAACTTCATAAGAGAGGATTTCTCGCACATGATTTACAGCACATTTCCCAATTTTCATTATTTAGATTAGAATAGCTCAGGATACTCAGAAGAATATACAGGACGGGCAAAGACTGATTTGTGAAGATCAAGGACAAAGGGACGCAGATATAAATTATAAACACAGATGAGCCATACAGACATTAGTAAATCCTTCTACAGTTTTAGGGTCGTACTGAAGGAGAATGAGCAAGATGAAAACTTGCAAGAGCCAAGCTCCATACATAGGTTCAAGAGCAGGTATGACACAAATTGGTGAGTACGCGTGCAAAAACGAATAATTTTGCAAATTCAACTGAGTAAACACACACACAATGTATGTGAACGACATGACAGGAAACTGAGTCAGAGGCTTACCAGCTCGCAGATGTGAAACTAATGAGGATATAAATGGGAGACCAGTAAAGACTACAATGAATCTAGACAAACTGCAGGGCTGATCTGACAAGTGTCTCCTTGAATTTAACCTCAGCAAATAAAAGTTATGAAAATAGAAGGGCAGAAAAGTCCGAAAACAGTGTAGCATAAACTCATGGGACAATGGCTGCAAACCTCCCTGAAAGAGAAGGACCTCAGGGTAAGCACTGTTCTGAGCATGTCACTTGAGGCACACCTCAACCGAATAACCGCTGCAAGAAACGCGAGACTGGCAAATTCAAGTGTAGCTTTCAGAGATATTAACAAAGAGGCATTCGCGACCTTATATATAGTATATGTCAGGCCTATCTTGAAGTATACAGCGCCAGTATGGAACCCACATCTGGTTGAGCACGTAAAGAAGCTGGAAAAAAGTACGGTTTGCAATGAAACTAGTCCCAGCGCTCAGGGGTATGACCTATGAGGAGAGGTTGGAGGAGCTAAACCTGACGACACTTGAGAAAGAAGGACCAGAAGTGACATGATCACGACGTTACAAAATACTCAGAGAGTGAGAGGCGGGTCTCAGATAAACGAAATCATCCCTGGAAGCTAAAAGCACAGTTGAGTCACAGGAATGTTAGAAAATACTTTTTTAGCGTTAGAGTGGTCAGGAGGTAGAACGACCTAGACAACGAAATGATAGAGGCAGAATCCATACATAGCTTTAAGAACATGTATGATAGGGCTTACGCAACCAGGAGAGTGAAACCAGAAGCTGAGAGCAGAGAGGAGGGAACAGGAGCTGAGACTCGACCCCTGCAACCATAACTATATCTATCTGCAACCATATCTATCATTGCTTAAAAATGATGTAAATTTATGAAAATAACTTCAGCGGCATATTCAGCACTAGCTAACCAAAAATTGCTTTCAGGAACCAAAACAAAGATTCAATTACGACATTATACACTACGTACGTTAAGCACATCTTGAAATATGCAGCGTCAGCATGGAACTCGCACCAGATCAAGCGTATGAAAAAATTAGAAAGATCCAAAGGTTTGCACAGACACTGGTGCAGGAAGTGAGAAATGTGGACTACAAGGTAAGACTTATACAGAGTAGCTAAGACTGGGCTTTGGAGGACAAAATCAGTAAAACCGGTCGATAATAGTAAATTACAAAAAAAAAAAAAATGTTAAAAATGGATCATCACGAGAATAACTACTTCTGTAGCTACAAATAAATAATTACAAACATCACATACGGCATATACACGCATGCACGCACGCACGTAAAACACACACACACACACACACACATAGAGAACAGAGAATGATTGGACTGTATTTTCCCAAACAACAAGGTCTTTACAGTAACCCCATGCAAGGTAAAGCCCACCTGAATGATACGGGCATAATAAAAAGATTAGTGACACAGTGTCGGGACGGGGAGCACACAGAGGAGAGCAAGAAACTCCAAGACAACCTAAAAACCTCAACTTCAGCATGTGCAAAATCAAGACAGTGTCTACTGGGAAAAGACCACGACATAAAGGTGTCAGTTATCAGGTAAAAAAAATCTCACCGAAAAAGATGAAGAAAACTCATATTGGAACAACCATTGTATCAAATCTATACAGCGAAGTGTACAGAATAACATCAGTGGCATATGATAAGATGGCATACATGACCTTCAGAATGTACATAAATGAAGACAAGTCGACGTACTAAAGCTCGGAAGATTCAGCTACGACCAGAGATTCAATCAGGTAAGAGTTCTTGCACATGGAGGAACACAGGAGGTAATATGATCACGCTTGCGAAATACCTCTGGGAATAAACAAGGTTGACAAGCTCAGAATCTTCACCGGGGAAGAATAAGGAACAAGGGGCTAAGAATGGAAACTGGACACCAGCTGAGTCGTAGAATCGTCAGTTTACACAGCTTCGACATAAGAGCATTGAGAAATGAGCTTGACAATGACACAGGAGAAGCAGACTTTATACAAGAGTTCAAATGTAAATACGATAGAGGTAATTTATGTCAGTCAATAAAAAGTTTGGAGGCGGGCCCAAGGTTAAACCTCAATCCCCGAAAATTAAAAAAAAAATAAAGGATCCCACATTCCCGCACACCACACTAGGTGTTGTTGACCTGCCCAGCGCTCATGAGCACTCCCTCAACACTTAAGAATAAAACAAACACGCAATTGAAATAACCCTCCGCCCACACACCTATTTTATGGAGTAGGCCTTTTCAAGCAAGAGCAAGGTGTTTACACAGTGCATGAGGATGGATAGGGAAAAGATGAGGGAAGGGGGGAAGTGAAAGAGAGCAGGGAAGGATGGAAAGCAAAGGAGAAAAAGTCTTTGTTTTATATCATTCTCGCTTCTTGCGTCACGTCACTATCACATCATGTAAGACTGGATAATATATCTTCCCTAATTTGTCTGGGCGTCCGTAAATTATATGTTTTTAGCAGATACACAAAATACACTAGCACCTAAACAACGTCGCACCCACACTCACCTGAACGTCGCACCCACACTCACCTGAACGTCGCACCCACACTCACCTGAACGTCGCACCCACACACCTTAACGAACACCACACCCACTAACCTTAACAATAGTAGCCCCCCTCCTCTTCCCATTCGCACCTAAAAAAAAAAAAGCATGAAATATCCTAACACTCGTACTAATAATATTAGGAGCGAAGTAAATAATGATACTGAATGTTACAGGAATGCAGTTAGAAGCCTCAGTAGATCTATAACCCATTATGACAACATGAACGTAGATAAGTAAGTTTATGGAGCAACTCGTAATATGAACAGACTGACTGATGCTGTAGTGGCCAGGCTTAGGCTTGGTTACAATTACTTCTGGCAGTTTGGCAGACACAAAGTATATGACCAGCCCTATGATCACTATCTTGACTACTATGTGCTTAACTGTCCACTTATTGAGGAATATATAGATAGACAATATACAAACCTATGTGATATGTCAAGATATCTTATTAATGAAAATAAAATACCAGACATATTAAGCAAATTTTCTAAATTTGCTTGTAACAGATAAGTGAACTGCAGATATAAATCCAGATGTACTCCTGTAAAGCCTTTTGGGGCCTAGTTTCTAGGCTTTTTATGGATCCATATGCTCTTGCACTACTTTTCACAGACTGATATGAAATGCACAGTAAAACTAGCCGCTTCGGCGTTAAAATCTAAATCTAATCTAATCGTACTTACACAAACTAACCTACATATCAGACCAAAGCGAACGCTGTCTCTTCACCCCGCGCATACCCACTTAAGTGAATGAATGTTGAACTCATAAACATATACAAACTCACAAAAATCTCTGGTGACCTGTACACACACAAGGTGGACAGGGACAGAATGTTGCAGAGATGTGACACAACAAGGGGTCACAACTGGAAGTTGAAAACCCAGATGAGTCACAGGGATGTCAGGAGTACGGTACTTCTTCGGTGACAGAGTTATAAGGAAGTAAAACAATCTGGAGAGTGATGAAGTGCAGGAAGGTTTCATGCACAGCTTTAAGAAGAGGTATGATAAAGCTCATAGAGCATGGAGAGAGTGGACCTAGTAGCGACTAGTGAAGAGACGGGGCCAGGAGCCATGAATCGACCCTTGTAACCACAATTAGGTAAGTACACACACACGATAAGCTCTTAGAGCCGGGAGAGAGTGGACCTAGTAGCGACCAGCGAAGAGGCGAGACCAGGAGCTGTCAATCTACCCCTGCAACTACTTATAGGTGAGTACACACACACACACATCGACCTCAATATTTTCTCCACACACACATTAACCCCTCAAACACCCCCACATGATTTCCAAAGACACATACACGATTCGGCATCTTTCTGGATTGTAAGAAAGCATTTGACATGGCTCCAACTAGAGCCTCATCTACCGTACATGCTAGAAAAGCAACTGGAGGTGAAAGGTTAAGTATTCCTGGGGATCAAGGTGTGCCTAGAAATATTAAAACTGGCGATTAACACCTGTGTGTAAGAAACATTTACTCAGGATACGTTTCGCCCACCTTGGACCTCTGTACTGGACTGAAGCCACTGTCGGGCGAAATGCATCGTCAATAAATGTCGAATACTCGCATACGTGTCTTTCTCACATACAGTGCGTGAAAAAATAGATGACAGTGTCAGTACGGAAGGATCGAGATGAGTGAGGTTAGCAGGTGGAGTCCTCCCCAAGATCAGCACTGGTGCTGGTATACCTACGGGTACATATATGACATCCCAGAAGTGATCAAATCCTGTGTTCTTCTTTACGGACGATTTGAGAATACAAACTGGAGAAAGATCGCACCAAGGAAGACTTAAGCTGTCGAGGGGAGATCAAACAGTAGCTGCTGTAGTTCAATCAGAGAGAAAAATGTTCGTTAAGAGAGAAGACTAGAACCAGAGTATAAATTAAGAGAAACACCACGAACATCGAGGAAAGAAAATGATCTGAGAGAGAATCGCACAGAACATCACTGTAGTTGCACATCAACCATGTAACTTAGGTAGGATATGCAGGGTTAATGGTTGAATTTCAGAGAAGCCTTCAGGAATCTCAGCAAAGAATCCACTAGAACTGTGTTCAGCATATGTCAGACCTGTCTTTTGATACTGTATGTCATCAGTGGGTAGCTCCCCTTCTCTGATAATGAGTGTCCACACTTGAAAAAAGTACTATGGTTTACAACCTTACTATTCTCAGCGCTGAGGGATGTGCATTACGAGGAGACTAAAATGAATTGAACCTGACGACTCCGGAAGACAGGACTAAGAAGACATAATTAACACATTTACGATAATCAGAGTAATTGATAGGGTGCATAAAGAAATAATGAAATTCGAGGACGAAGAACAAGGAGGCATATTCCGAAACTAAAAACATGACTCCCAGGCAGCTGGAAAATGGAATTTAACTGAACCTGGAAGTGCTGGAGGCAAACACTGCACAAAGGTCGAAGAGATGGTATGATATGCCTCAGGAGACCAGAAATCAGTAATGCCGGTCGGCGAAGCAAACAGGCGGGGCCAGAAACCAAGAATCGACCCCCTGCAAACACGAATAAATGAACACACACACACACTTGACCCCCACGAGTGCCCCAGCGGAAAACCAACCCAACACACACTGTACAACCTCATAACCCCAGCTGGGCGGGAACATTATGCCACACCCAGACTCCCACTCCCCGGTTCACCGCCCATGCTACACGTGTCAAAACATGTAAATCGGTCATTATTAATTGTTTTGTATTATTCTTCAAATCTATTTTTTTTTCTTCTTTCTCGGAGTCAGTTGTATTAGCAGTAACAATTATTTGTTTTCTTTATCTTTGAAGACTGGTTGATTGCTTGCATTTGAAGACTACGGATTATACAATGAACATTATGGCTGTATGCAACCTGTTAAAATCAAGAATATTTTAATCCCTAAAACAGGAATTAAAGTAAACTTTCAGTGTATATTTAAATTAAGAAGCATAAACCTCTAGGTGTATATATCTCACATGAAATTTGCTTCATACACAAAATGCATAAACGCTGAATAATTTTTAGTTACCTAATTTAATGGAGGGGTGGGACGAGTGTGGTGGTGTATTTTCGTAGGTAAATCCCAATTCCTCCTTCAGTTGGGTCGATATTTTCAGTCATACAATAGCTAACTTGCAATATTGATCCTACAAGCACTCGAGCTATCACAATATTATCTGTGAAGCAACTTATTTGTATTTCTCTCGTGATTAGTGCATCTGCACTATTTCAATCTATTAGAATTAAATCCGTAGAAAAAGTAACTTTCACAATACGAACAAGAGAAACCGACGCACCTACTACCTCACCACATCATTCCCAACTGAGGCCCGAATGTCCAGCCATGTGTCGTCTGCTCGCGAGAGTTGCCAACCCAAGTTTTCGCTTCCTTTCTCATTATGTCACTGCGCTTGCCTTTATTTACTCTTTAATTTCAATCTTCACTGCAAGGTTTGTTCACATCATACAATAACTTGTGCTTCATAAAACGCTAAATGTTAGTAGCACAATATATAATAAATACAGGCAATGCGTATCCACTCATGTGTTAGAGAAAGGTGCCAAACGTTTGATAAGTAGTGTTTCCCTGACCTCGTGCCGCTAAAATATAGTAACCGGAAAAATCAGAGGAGACAGAAACAATGTGGCAGTCAGTCCACATCGACCGTCAGACGAAGATGAAGTTCGAAGAAAACTCTACGGTCACTTGCACGTTCAAAGCACTGAATATATTTGAAGTATGGATGAACCATATTAAAGCTGATAGAGGCTACGAGCCTAGCTAGCTAGCTTTAGTTTACTCAGATATTTGCTGCTTTTCAAACAAACGATAATTTTATTAAAAAATATGAAGATACAGCATAAACATAATATATAAGAAAATGTTTAAGCCACATAATCTGAGTGTTTCTATTAATGATAATAATAAAATTATTATTATTATTATTATTATTATTATTATTATTATTATTATTATTATTATTATACCATAATAGTAGTAGCAGTATTAATACTGTAATAATAATATTAAACAACCTCACGAATACAGGTCTACATAGTGAATGCTCCAATTTCATTCTGTTTCCTGTTTGTATGTCTCATAACAATAAAAAGTCTTTTAAATGAGTTGATGTAAAAGTTAGGAATCCTTAACCTAACCTTGTAACACCCAGTTAAAAAAAAAAGAAAAAAATTCCAACGGATTTTCTGTTCTACGTCGCTCTACCCCAAGATCTTGGATGGACTCAAACCTAACCCAACACTTTGTGTTTCTTTTTAGTTCTAGGTAGCATCTGATAGCATCAGAGGCTCAAAGCTCACTGGTATCGCCTTCATCTCACAAATCACGAACCTGGATTAAATCTTCGGCAGCTGAAGATTTTGGGAAGGTCTCTTTACATCTGTTGCCGTTGTTCACCTAGAGGTAAATAGCCACCTAGGTGCTGGGCATCTGTTGGTGATGGCATCCTAGATGGGATGATAGCATACCGTAAATAGAGATGGGCTTCGAAATGTGTTGAGATAGAATAAAAACTCTTGGTATGTAAATTCAGCCGTGAAAAACAAATATACCCAAGAGTGATTTAATGGGTAAATTGAAATAGTGGCTGTCTTGAACGTCTCCATATTAATACAATTTCTTTATAATACTGGTACTCATTATGTCGCAACTTCAAAACACTACAAATATTAGCTTACACAACTACAAGCAGAAACTAAAACTATACTAATAAACCTTTAGGCAATGTTTAATTCGTCAAATGCTAAACCGTTGGGGGTCATTCATTGCAAGGAAGGTAGTCCTAATGGTAGTGAAGTACTGAATGTTCTTCCTGCACACTATATAGGGTTGTGGGCTGGGAAGTGTTAAATAAATTAGCTCTTATTAACAGCACAAAAAATAAATTAAGAAAATTATAGACCTGGGACAGATACTGTTAATTTCAATAATTTAGCCTACTACTGACCAGTATTACTAGGTCGGGGACCTACCTCGTTTTGTAAATGGGCATTACTATCTTACAGATATTACTATCTTTTTGTTTTAAATTATTCATTAAACACTAGAGATGTTTAAGAACCTTTGAAAAAAGTTTAGCAGGGTCAGGATTATCACTATTACATACGGAGATGTGTCAAACATATAAGAGTTTTACAGCGCCTGTGGAAGAGGAGGCAGTCCGATTTAGTGGAAGGAACTGAAGGGTACCTCCAATTCCTTGGATCAAGAGCCCTTCGCCGACATCAAGACACCTCTCTAGCCCCCCCCCCCCATTTCTCCAAAGTAGCGGAATCCGGAGATTTACACGAACTCAAACTTTTTCCCATGGATCTAAATAGTCTATTGCAACCAATAGTGAAAACAAGGTACTGCACAAGCTTAAATTGGGACAACATTTTGCTTAGTTTAGTTGTTTAGTATTTTATCAAGCTGACCTGACATATATCTAAACAGATCGAACAGTTGCATCAATAACAGCTTCTGCACAGTGTCTTTTTTCCACCCTTGCTACTTGAAGCGTGTCACTACTAACTGTGATCTAGCCTAATTAGGTTTTCATTGACTCCTCTACAATTCTATATTTCTGAAAACATACAGGAAACATTTTTTTTAAATAAAGGACACTTTTTGCTTGTTATCAGTATGCCGTCCTAAGTTACACTTCGGTGAACTCTTCTTTTTCCAGAATCTTTGTTCTGTAATACCTGGAAGAAACCCTTTAGTCTTAAATTCCTTTGCAACTTTGAGATTGGGTTTAGATGACATTGCGAATTTAACACTGGTCTTAAATTCGCAACTTTAATATTAGTCGTGGACTCCCTTGCAACTTTAATATTGGTGGCAGACTCCCTTGCAACATTAATATTGGCCGTAGACTTACTTGCAACATTAATATTAGTCAACTCGACATTGATCCCAGATTTGCAACTTTATTTTTTATATTCTTGTTTTGCTGCATTGATTTGAACACATTGGTTCATAAAATGTCCCTCTCCTCTACAGATGTGTAAGAAGTACAACACTGCCTCTAGGAAGTTTTATACTATCTAGGAAGTTCAGCACTACCTCTAGGAAGTCCAGCACTACTCTACGAAGTCCAGCACTCCCTAAAGGCAGTTCAGCATTATCACTAAAATCCAGCACTACCTCTAGGAAATCTAGCACTACCTCTAAGAAGCGCAGGACTACATTTAGGAAGTCCAGCACTACCTCTAGGAAATCTAGCATTACCTCTAGGAAATCCTCCGGTACTTCTAGGAAATCTTACACTATCTTTAGAAAGTCTTACGTTGCTTCTAGGAAGTGTTAAATTATTTCTAGGCAGTCATGAGAGGTTTAAAATTAGTCACACTACTACAGTCAATTTGGCTAAAAATTATTTTTATTATTAATTTCATTATTATTATTATTATTATTATTATTATTATTATTATTATTATTATTATTATTATTATTATTATTATTAATTATTATAAATAATAGTGTGAGCCGTTCAGCACAAGAGTGGTTAACTCGACTCTACGTCAGCTGATAACTTAGTTTCTTGCCGAAATTTATATTTCCCATGATAACTACACTTTCGGTTCAGAGAAGTTTACTACAATCACTTTCTAAGTTTGGAGGGCCGTACAGTACCTCTAAGGTTTACGTCTCGCACTCTACAAGAAACTGTAGCCAAACAAAATGTGAGTATTCCTTCAAGCTTCATAACTTTTTTGATGCACCATTTAAGTTTTTCCCTAGCATACCATGCCACTGCAACACATTTTTTGTTTCTATCAGTGTGGAATATTTTATAGAACAGTATGTACCATGCTACAGGTTGGTCTTCACTCTTCAATTTCTACCAGATATCAGCTGTTGAAAAAATGCAGTATATGTTTCCTGCACATGCTGCCTCGGTTCGTTTATTTTATTTCCTGCCCTTTGGTTATTTGTATGATAAAATTTTAGGAATTTTTTCCCTCGTTTTTCTTTATTCCTCTTCGTTTTTAAGCCACTTCCTTTGTTCTTTCTTAGCAATTAATTTACGAACTTACTTAGCAATTTGTAATTTTTCTGTTCTCATCATTATTTTTTTAGTTGCTTATGTTTCATCTATTTTAACCCCATGCATACCAATACCTCTAATTTCTTTCGGTTTAAAGCTTGATAAATCAAGCAGCGGCTCTCAAATGATTTGGATAACTCTGCAACCCCAGTTTTAAAATGATGCATACACTACCTTGCATACATATCATGATTATCAAAGAACTATTCCCAACAGTTAACTAATATTGTTTTTACCTTGCAACGCTTATCTAATGCACAAATTATACTACTGCCCTGGACACTCTTACAAGTTTTCTTAGCAAAATATGACTGGCATCCATAACACTAAGGTAATAAAATCTATAGGAGCCCTATACTTAACAAGCAACTTTTCCCTCTTGTATTTCCCAGCATCATTGTCTCTAGAACCGAGGCAGATAATCGAGCTGTTCTCATCGTTTGACATGATGTTATTTATCCTACTAATTATGTTATTCACATCAGTACCAGAGAACACATATGCATAGTTCTTTATCCTTGCTCTATGTTATCCATATAGAAGAATAAGTCATAATACCGTGGTTGAACGAATTCACTATAAACCCACAATTTGAGAGGAAACTCATAACAACGTTTTGGTCCTCGTAGCATTTTTAAAGAAAACCAAACAATAGGTCTGGTGAAGAAGTGAGAAGAAAAACCACACTGTGAGTTTATGGTGAGCTATTAATATTTATAACCTCTGAATCCCCAACTCTTAATATATTTTGCCTCGAGTCTACAAAAAGTGAAACGTAACAATTTAAACATGGTCTGTACTTGTGTCTTTTCTTCATTACTATTAATAATATACGCCTTTGTATCCTATTCTTGCCTTAACTGTTGTATAATCTGTCCTCTGATCCTAGTTACCAGTTTACCATAGTCTTGTTGTACTACAAAGATATTTAAATTACCTATTGTACACCACTTCTCTGGTGTATCTACAATTCATCTTAATCTTTGTCTCCTTTCTGTTCACCACTTCCTGTTTACATTCCTCTTCCATACACTTTTTCATCTTCTCCTTGGAGCAACACTTGGGAATTTTTATTGCAGAAACGTTTCCCCATTAAGTGGCTTAATCAATCCAATTTAGAGAATAAACGGTGGAAGATATGAGGCGGTAATTTAAAGTGATCACTCCCCCAACTTTGTTAAGAGGTGATCAGTCCCTCAGCCTCGATAAATAAAGATACCTAAGTGTTGCACATGTGTCTTATTCATCTACGTGTCGGTTTTGTATATCACTCATATAATAATATACAGCCCCTGTTTCACTTCACTTCAATAAAAACAAAACGAGTCTCCTCCCGCTTTGTTGATGGAGCTCCGTCAGGGACGGGCGTCTGCTAAAGTCGTCCTAAGAAAACACACCATTTGTTTTCTAACGCATTTACACTCGTCAATTTTAAAACAATCAAAGCAGCAAATAAAATTTAATATTACCTTATTTACGTCAGTTTAACTTAAATTATATCTAATTTACGTCTAGTTAACTGCCACTAACAATCACAGCTAAATCAATAATCCTAAATAATAATCACAGTTAAATCAATAATCCTAAATAATACGTACAGCGAAATCAATAATCCTAAATAATAATCACTGCTAAATCAATAATTATAAATAATAATCACAGCTAAAACAATAATCCTAGATAATAATCACAGCTAAATCAATATTCCTAAATAACAATCACAGCTAAATCAATAATCCTAAATAATAATCACAGCTAAAGCAATAATCCTAAATAATAACCACTGCGAATGAGTGTTGTACAGGGTCAGTGGAAAACGGCAAATATGATACCCATTTACAAAAGGGGAGATAAATCCATAGCTTCAAGTTATGGACCAGTCAGCCTAAAATCAATTGTGGGAAAGTTGATGGAATCAATAAATGTGAATGGAATTCAAATGCTGGGTCTCAGCATTTTCGACACAGGAGCCTGAAAAAGAAAGGGACCTTCGGGGAGTTTCCCACGGGAGATGACTTCATTGGCCAGAAGTTGCGGGGATGATATGGAGGCCTTTACAAGCTCATGAAAAACAGCTTGTATTGGGGGCAGGAGCCTTGTCTCCCTGTGGAAGGTGGATTCATATTTGGAGTAGGTGGATATTCAGTGTTGTCAGCTAATTATATTCACTATTGATATTCACATTGTTATATCTTCCTAGATATCTTAGTAGCAGATCCCTCTCTCCTTAGTCAAGTATACTACTGCAATAAGTAATTAAGTGGTGAGTACCTAGTTTAGTTGAATTAAGTAAAATCGTCACTGTTTTACCTCATTAATTCCCTATAATGAGTGTTAGAAGGGGATCTTCCTTCTTGCCCGTGATATGACACTGGTTTGGCAATATAGTTATAGTGGTAAATAAAAAAAAAACTCAGGTAACGTCACTGGGAAGAGAACTTTGAACGGGAACATAGGTGGGTGTGGGTGAGTGTGTTGGACCTGCTTAGCAAAGGGCCAATAAGCCTATTACAGTGTTCCTTCATTCTCATGTTCTTAACCCATGACACAGCCTTTTACGTTAGGGAGAAAATACACGCTCGTTTGATTCTCTATCGTCGGGTTATTTATTTTTTTTATTAACACATCGGCCGTTTCCCACCAAGGCAGGGTGGCCCGAAAAAGAAAAACTTTCATCATCATTCACTCCATCACTGTCTGGCCAGAGGTGTGTTTACATTACAGTTATAAAACTGCAACAGTGTACTTCCCATCTCCAGGACTCAATTCCGGCCTGCCGGTTTCCCTAAATCCCTTCATAAATGTTACCCTACTCACACTCCAACAGCACGTCAAGTCTTTAAATACATTTGTCTCCATTCGTTCCTATCTAACACTCACGTATGCTTGCTGGAAGTCCAAGCCCCTCGCACACAAAAACCTCTTTTACCCTAACCTTTCCTAGGCCGACCCCTACCCCACCTTCCCTCCACTACAGATTTATACCCTCTCGAAGTCATTCTATTTCGTTCCATCCTCTCTACATGTCCGAACCACCTCAATAACCCCTCCTCAGCCCTCTGGGTTATACAGGATTAAACTATGGAAACCTAAACTAAACTAATCTAGTCGTTATAATCTAACCTAACCAAGAATAACAAATATTAAAATTTCTTAAAATTTCAGGCACGAACTGCAATTTAAAAAAAATGCTTAAACTAACTGGGAACAGGTCGCATGAAGATAGGCCTATATACTGTTAGGTGAACAGGAGCAATGGATGTATGAAAACTTGAATATACGTGCATTACCTGTAAGTTAGCACCAAACTGTCCCGAATATACACGTACATCAAACTGTGTGAAATAATCAAGAAAATTTACCAACTATGTCAAATATACACAAAACATCAACTGTCAGATATATTGTACAGGAAAGCAAAAGGGTACTAATATGTAATAAAAAGTAAAAAAAAAAATGTCATATTTGCATGTAAACAGAAAAAAAACAGTGTTCTGTTTACAAGTAATCACCAGGTTATATCATAAAACACCAAAGTGTTCCGTATAAGCTTATAAAACATTACTTCTGTTGTATCTGCGTGGAAGAAAACACTAAATTGTACCATGGATACGTGTAAAAGTTTGTCGTGTCGACCAGTAAAAGCAAAAAACTGCGTTGTATTTGCGTATAAATACACAAAGTGTGCCGTATAACGTGTAGAACACCAAACTGTGTTGTATCTGGGTGTAAAAAACACTAAACCGTACCCTTCCTGCGTGTAAAAACAGTAACTGAGCTGCATCAGAGTATAAAAAAATCCAAACTCAGCTTTATCCACCTATAAAAACACTAACTTGAGCCCTATTTGAGTGTGGTAAACAGCAAACTGAGCCTTACCTGCGCGTGAACAACACTAAACTGAGCCGCATCTGGGTAAAAATACTAAACTTTGTGGTGAGACCTCATGGCACGGCATGACCTTCCAAAAAAAAAAAAAGACAAAAAATATGACGCGAAATCTGAGCCAGAATGGCGGTTCAGGATAATGGCTGAGAAATTGGATATGGAGGAGGACTGGGGGCGGCGGTTATGGTACAGTGATGAAAGCCATACTAGGGTAGAAATTATGGTATTCATGGAACGGGGTGGTGAAAATGTAGTATGGCGCAAGGAGTCCAAGTAAATACAGAGTTGAGGGAACATTATGAGATGGAAGCAGTTATGTGGTAGATATCATGCATGAGGTGGAAAGCATCATCAATGGAGAATGTCCTGCAGGGAGGTGCCTTGATACCGGTGAAGGGCTCTTGATCCGAGGAACTGAAACGACCCCCCCCCATCCCAATTCCTCTCACTCTCAGGAGATTTGTGAGCGGTTTAATTAACGCTTCCACATGACAATAAAATAACTGTGATAATAATAATAACAATAATAATAATAATAATAATAATAATAATAATAATAATAATAATAATAATAATAATAATAATAATAATAATAATAATAATAAAGGTGTGTGAAGCGTGGGTAGAATGAAGGAGGGTAAAGCAACTAGGATTGATGAGATCAAAATATAAATGTTAAAAGCAGATAGGGATATAGTTTTGAAGTGGTTGGTGCATTTGTTCAATAAATGTATTAAAGGTGGGGAAGGTACAATACCTAGGGATTAGCAGAGAGCATGCATAGTTCTTTTGTATAAAGGAAAAGAGTGTAAGAATTATAGGGGAATAACCTAGATGCACATACCAGATAAAATGCATGGTAGAGTTATTATTGAAAGAATTAAGAGTAAGACGGAGAGCGGGATCTCAGATGAACAAGGTTTTAGGAAGGGTAGATATGTAGACCAAGTGCTTACATTGATGCATATAAGCGAAGAATACCTAAATAAAAGTGAGGTAGTTTTCGTTGCATTTATGAATTTCTAACAGGTATATGATAGGGTGGATAGGGAAGCAATGTGGCAGATGTTGAGGATAATGAGGCTCAGGTTAGGGCTTGTAGGAGAGTGAGGATTATTTTCCATTAGACAGGGATGCGTGATGTCACTATTGTTTTTTAACATATTAATAAATGGCTTTAAAGGAAGTGAATGCTAGCGTGTTAGGGAGAGGTGTGGGATTAAAAGATAAATAATCTAATACACAGTGAGAAGCGTCACAGTTGTCATTTACCGACGACATGCTGTTTTCTGAGAGATTCCCTAGAGAAGCTGCAAAGGTTGGTAAACGAATTTGAGAGGGTATGTAAAAGGAAATAAAAGTAAAAATAGGAAAGATCAACGTGATGAGAGTTAGAAAAAAGTTAAGTAATGGACAACTGGATATCAGATTGGAGGGAGAGAGTACGGAGGAAGTGAATGTGTTCAGGTATTTGCTAGTGGACTTGGCGGACGGCTGTATAAAAGATGAGGTGAACCACTGAACTGACGAGGAGAAAAAAATTGGGTGGTGCATTGAGGCATCTTTGGAGATAAAGAACGTTATTCATGGCAGCAAAAATGGGAACGTATCAGAGTATAGTGGTACCAACACTCTTATGTGAATGTAAAGCATGTGTTTTAAACATTGCAGCAAGAAGGATGGAGGCAGTGAAGATGCATCTGAGGATAATGTGTGGTGTGAATATTATGCAGAGATTTCGTAGTCTGGAGATTAGGAGGCACGGGGTTACTAAAAGTATTATTAGTAGGGCTGAGGAGGGGTTGTTAAGGTAGTTTGGACATTTAGAAGACAGAGCAAAATAAGATGACATTGAGAGTGCATAAATCTGTAGTGGGGGAAGGAGGGGTAGGGGGTCATTCTAGGAAAGGTTGGAGGAAGAAGGTAAAGGATAGAACAGAGCTCTTCGCTTCATTACGGAGGAGAGAGTTAAAATGGCAGATTTACACGTACAACAAGATATTACTGCCTTAAATGTACGCCTTGACACCCTGAAAAAGAAACAACTCTATGCAATGCAAGAACTGTACATGCCAGATAGAGAACATCCCCTCCAAGTTGAAAATACCACGGATTATATCATCAATACTCCTCCTCACAGGACTCAAAGAATGACTCTCCCACAGAGGGTCCGTCGTTTTATCCATAAAGATGATTACCATCGACCAATGATCTTGAGCAACCTCCCTGATGAAGATGATTGGGTAACACCAGAACCCTTCTATGTTTACTGAGAAAATCATCGCCCCCAATTAGGGAGACATCTTATATAACATTCTACTGTAAAAATTATGCTAAATTTACTATGGCGGGACACCACCTGTAAGAAGCCATTGTCAAGTAATTCTTTATAAACTGGCCAGGAAATTATTGCCTTCATTGTCGCTTAAATATCCGTTGTGCAATCGCAAAAAAAAAAAAAAAAAAAAAAAAAAAAAAAAAAAAAAAAAGAAAAAGCAATTGCAACTTGTATATTTACTACCAATTCAGAGTCATGTACTTATATATCTGTTATATCTATGTGACTCTGATGGGTTAGTATTATACCCCTTCAAGAATATCTTATTATTTCACATACACCTTTTAAATTACATCAAAGTGGTTGGGCCACTTACCTTTTATATCCTACCTCTCTCCCCCCTCCCACCCTTTTCCAATATTTCTATCCTTACCCATCCTTCTTCCTTACCCATCTTACCAAAGCTCTGGTCATAAGAAGAAGAAGAAGAAGAAGGTAAAGGAAATTTTGTGCGTGAGTGGCTTGGACATTCATCATATGTATATGAACGTGTTAGATAGAAGTGAGTGGAGGCAAATGGTTTTTATGACTTGACGTGCTGTTAAAATATGAGCAAAGTAACAATTATGAAGGGATTCGTAGAAATTGGTTAGCCGGCCTTGAGTCCTGGAGATAGAAAATACAGTTCCTGCATTATGAAGGAGGGTTGGAGATACTGCAGTCTGGAGGGGCATCTGAGATGTAGTGCCGACATGCCTCTTGCAAGACAGTGATAGAGTGAGCGATGGTGAGATTGTTCTTTTTTTCGGGTCACCCTACCTCGATGGGAGACGTCAGGTGAATTAAAAAAATATATATGAATTTCGAAAAATAAAGTTTCCGTTAAAACGAACAGTTGTTAAGAGAGGGACACTGTGTAGGTTTTAGTGGTTCTAGGTGCCATTCATAAACCTTACGAGAAAATAACGCATTTTACACAAGTTATCGATTCTGCCTCACCTTCTCTGGCTTTGTCTCAGTGAAGAGAGGTGGTGGTGAAGGTCGTGATGATGAAAGAAGTATGTCAAATAAGACCTAATGACGACGTTTCGGTCCGTTCTGGATATTGTCAAGTTGTGACCTAACAATGGTCCAGGACGGACCGAAACGTGGTCATAAGGTTGCTCTCCAAAGTGCGGGTTTTATATTAGTTGTTCCAGCCACGTTATTGTGACCTTTATATTCTTAATGTAGGAAGGTATGTAGTGAAGGAATTCGTGGTGGTGAGGGAAGGTCGTGGTGGTGAGGGAAGGACGTGGTGGTGACAGAAAGTCATGGTGGTGAAGGAAGGTCAGGGTGGTGAAGAAGGAAGGCCGTGGCGATGAAGGAAGATATTCGTGGTGGCAAGGAAAGATCGTGGTGGTGAAGGAAGGTCAGGGTGGTGAGGAAGGCCGTGACCTGCTGAAGCAAGCTGAATCCAACATATGACCGTTTGCGATGGAACTTGAGTATAGGATAACCACCCTATAGTACAGGGAGAGGTTCAAGATAACTTAAACCTGCTATGTCTGCCTGAAATGCTCGGGCATGTTAGTGGCTTTCTTTGTACTTAACAACATTTTATAACATGTAAATCACACATTGTAACCTTTGCAAAGAAATAAAAATTTGTATTTGTATGAACATGGTCAAGAAAATGCCTAGTAAACTTCAGTCTTGATTGTAAAGTACTGAGAAGAGGGAAGGGAGTAAGAAGACAGGACGAATAACACGTACCTGCTTTAGGGAACCTTAACGAAGAGTAATTTTGGATACAACACAACTTAAGTCAGGCCCATCTTGGAATATGAGGGAACCAGCATGGCGTCAGCGTCTGATCGAGCAAGTAAATGAACTCGAAATAATCCAAAGATAGTGTAGGAGATCAACAACTATAGAGTAGAGGACCCAGAGAGGGACATGAGCATGACATACAAAATACTCGGGGGATAATATAAAGGATAGGAACAAACAATTTTTGATAAAATGAGAAATAACCAGGAGACATATAAGACAGTTAAAGACGCAAATTAACCCCAATACTTTTTCAGTCTCAGAGCAGTGACAAGTGACGAGGAGGTGGAGAGAAAGAATATACGCAATTTCAAGACTAGGCATAATCGATTCCTAGAGGACAATAAATAGTAAAGTCGGTTGATAATAATAATAAAATGACGGAGCCAGGAGCTATGTATCAGAGCCTACAAACACAATTTGAGCATAACCAGACGAGTGAAACAACGCAAGCACAACTACTAAAGTGCACAATTCTAAACAAACACCCCTGCATTCATGCACACACAGGTGTGCCTCACACACATATCAGGTGGATGACCGTGGCGCATACCCCAGCCCCACTGCTGGGCCTCACCTGAGCTAACTTAATGAACCATGACCACACGCATTCACACATCTGTTATCACCTTCCCTTCTTTAAAGGATCTACGCTCATATTATTTTTTCCCGTTAGAACATTAACATCGTATGACAGAAACACTAGTCTTAACGTCTTTCAAAATGCACAGACTTACACAAATATTGACAAATTAAATTAAATTTAATTTACTACTGTATACTTCGTCCTCACACTGAGGTCCCACAGTTTCCTGAAAGGGCCTCAGTGTGTGGCCCACTTCAATTTGCTGGAGTTCTCAGTGTAAGGCTCTCTTCAGTCTGCTGAAGCTTTCTGTAAGGCCCTCTTCAGTCTGCTGAAGCTCTCAATATAAAATCCTTTTCAGTCTGCTGAAGCTCTTAATGTTAGGTCCTCTTCAGTTTGCTGAAGCTCTCAATGTAACGTCCTCTTCAGTCTGTTAAAGAAGGTCTCAGTGGGGGGGGGGGGCTAAAATATAGCTTTCATTTCAGTTGTCGTTTTATTCTTTTTGTTAATGGTCGATTTTTTATTATACTTTTGTGTTTGGATTTCACAAAAGCTTATTTTTCTTTCCAGCTGATGCCAATACTTGCAGAGGCGTCAACAGTGGTAAGGTTCGGAGAGCTGTATCCTCTGGTTCTCCATCGAGCCAGTCTAGTGGCGAGCTTGACGCGGATTCCTGGTACAGCACAAAAGAAAACTTCCGATAATTGCAGCAGAAGAATTTCCCGTATACTTCGCCGTTTTTTTGTAGGCACTCCAGCAAGTTTACGGCCCTTTTTTTTTTTTTGTTTTTGTTCACGTTAATGATCCAGACACTGCCGATGAAGCTGCTCTTCGTACGTTCCCAACACTGTGAGGTTGTCTTATATAGTACGTATATAGAGGGCTTGTAGTTTATTGGCACACCCTTCGGTTCACAACCAAAGGATCCGGGCTCATTACTTGGCGATTGGAGACTTATAGGCAAGTTTTAACTATCATCTGTGATTCGCATCCTTGGGGGTTAGTATCATACCTTAGATAGTGTTGGGTTTTGATATGAACTAAGATACAACAGTTTTTAGACAGTAAATTTAGTTATGAAAAAAAGAAGATAAAAAACATTATCACACACGCGTGTGGTGACCAACTTTTAACATCTAGTAAAAAGAAATGCCTAGTGGGACTGAAAGCAAAATAATCATAGTACCATACTTTAATTATAAAAAATACGAATCGGATGAACACCATGATTATTATAATATAAATATTGATAATATTGTATAAAACAATATTGTAAATATTATTATTAATATTAAATGTCCTAAGCTTATACTTCAATTTTATATATTTTTTAAGGCCTCATTAAAATCATGCTGCTCAGTTCTAGTCTCCAAATTACAGAAGGGACATAAATTCGCTGGAAAATATACAAAGAAATCTTTCCTACGAAGATAGGCTAAAGGCACTGAATATGCACTTTTTGGAAAGTAAAATTAGGGAAGATATATCTGAAATGTGCAGATGAAAAACAGGAACAAACAGAGGATATAAATAACGTGATGAAAGTATCTAACCAAGACAGGAGTCGCAGCAATGAATAAAAGTTGGACAAATTTAGATTTAGAAAGGATACATGGAAGCAGTGGTTTAGTAATAGTTGTTGATGAATGAAAAACTCCTGTTAGAAATTGTGTGGGGGATTTTCTCACAAGAACATAATCTTGAATTAACGCTCAACCCACACACTGAGGAGAACTCTAGACACAAAAACAAATTGTAACTTACTGATGTTGATGTATCTTGGAGACTTGAGGGACTTCAGGGACACTAGGGTAGCAAAGAATGTCCCTCCTTCAATGACCACCGTCTTAGCTCCTCAACTAACTCCGGGACCCTGAATTAGGAACATATGGTTCCTGTATAATTATTATGAAAATTTACGCCAGTAAAATTGGCGAATTTAGTAGACTGTATAAATATAAAGAAGTTATGTAGGCTTGACAGCTTTAAGTATTTTGTTTAGTCTACTAAATGACGATTATTAATTTCATTATTTCAAACAAGTGAAAAAAACCATAAATTACTTACTAATCTATTACCTTGGTGATGTATCCTAACGCCTCTCACAAGAAAAGTAACTAGTACATTGGCCAGCATCTAGCAACCTTACCTGTTGTGTGGAGTAATACACACTAGGAGACGTTCATTAATTCTTGTATGATGCATGCAGTAGACATTATGGTGTCTCATTCAGCTACCGCGTCCTGTTGTCCATCCATAACATTCATATTCTGCCGTTTTATTATATATTTAGCATATTCCAGATGTATTTCCTTTTTCACTCATATTGTAGAGAAAATTCGCCGCTAACATTTCTATCGGCAACTATTAAATTCGATATTTACAAACTCGCCGGTCCGTCCTTCCCGTTACACCATATTTGTTTCTCCTTTTACTCTCTTGTCCTGAGCACACATTTTCATTCAATTTCGAAGACAACTCTAGGAATGCAATACATTTTCTTTATCAGAATATTAATCAGTACAACAATTCCACTCCACTTAACCAACTTATTACAATAAATAAGGAAATTATAGGGGACAAGTTGGTTCCCTTGCGAATTATCACTTTTCAAAAGTCACATCAACACCACACGCCTGCATTACTATATAAATATTACTCTCCCTATCCATTACCACACACAAATCATAGGAAAATTCTAAAAATTTTCCACAAATCCCATGCAGCGTCATTTGGGAAAGAACTTTGGGTAGCTTTAAATGTAGATCGGACGGGTATATTAGTGGGTGTGGCTGGGTAAGAGTTAGACCTGCCTAGCATGTGCCAATACCCCTACCGCAGTGTTCCTTCATTATGTTATTATTATTATTATTTAAAAAAAAAATAACGCTAATCCTATATAGATTACACAAAAATAAGAACATCTCAATTTTCACTTTTTATTAGAAATTGCTTATGTACTAAATTCTAAGTATGTGGGATAAAGAAAAAGATCTTAACGTGATTACCGTCAAATTATAACCAGCAAATTATACATATCTACTAGTAGTGAGAAACTCTTATGTTATATTAGCTAATTTTAAAAAAACTTTTATATACGTACATGGATGGCGAAGTGCTTATTTTGTGTCCATATAACATGCAAGTGTTATACATCAAATATGAGACTGTGGTACGGTGTCTACACACACACATGTGTATATATATATATATATATATATATATATATATATATATATATATATATATATATATATATATATATATATATATATATATATATATATATATATATATATATATATATATATATATATATATATATATATATATATATGTCGTGCCGAATAGGCAGAACTTGCGATCTTGGCTTAATAGCAACGCTCATCTTGCCATATAGGACAAGTGAAAATTTGTGTATGCAATAATTTCGCCAAAATCATTCTGAACCTAACGAAAAAAATATATTTCACTGTGTTTGTTTAGTATTAAATTATTGTAAACGTATCGAAAATATATTTAGTTGGGTTAGGCTAAAATAAATTATATATATATATATATATATATATATATATATATATATATATATATATATATATATATATATATATATATATATATATATATATATATATATATATATATATATATATATATATATAAGTAGTCATAAAAGCGGCTGAGCGACTCCTTCCGGAAAAGGCATGCGGCTGAGCGGTGTATCCGGTTTTAGGGGGTGCGGCTGAGCGGTGTATCCGGTTTTAGGGGTGCGGCTGAGCGGTGTATCCGGTCTAGGACCTTCTTCTGAGGCATCCCCTTTTCACACCTAGGTGTTACTTCCGGTTTGACCTTGACCTCGCCCTCGAGACTACCTCACTTTTGACCCCCCCAACCAATACCCCCCTTCGCGACCCCCCCCCCTTCGCGCCCGCCCCGTCGCGCCGCGCGCCCGCCCGCGCCCTTCGCGACCCCCGCCCGCGCCTTCTGCTGCGCCTTCTGCAGCGTCGTCCGGATCGCCCCCGCGCCTCGAATTTTTTTCCGATTTTTTTCGATTTTTTTTTGAATTTCATTTTCTTGTGCTCTCCATCTCCTCGGATCAAATTTTTGAGGTTCCCCCTCTCACTTTCACCCCCATCCCAAAATTTCTCGAAATCAAAGTCTCCATCTCCTCGGATCAAGTTTTTTGGATCCCCCCTATGGGGTTTTCGAAATTCTCCATCTCCTTGGATCAAGGTTTTTTGGATTGTCCCTCCTTCCACCCCCACCCCCCAATCCCAAAAATTTCTCAATATTACCAAGTTTTTGGATTCCCCCCTATGGGGGTTTCGAAATTCTCCAATTCCTCGGATCAAGTTTTTGGATTCCCCCCTATGGGGTTTTCGATTCTTAATCTCCTTGGATCTTATGGGGTTTTCGAAATTCTCCATCTCCTTGGATCAAATTTTTTGGATCCCCCTATGGGGTTTCGAAATTCTCCAATTCCTCGGATCAAGTTTTTGGAATCCCCCCTCTGGGGGTAAGCATGCTTACTACAGGTCTAAACAAGTCAAATGAACTAAGAAGGGTGTTTACTCGGCGGTCAGTGACGTCACACATACAAGCTGAATCTTGTCGACCCTTTTAGTTCATTAAAGTTAATAAGGGGACACTCACCTTCTGACAGTGACGTCACGCGATGACCGCGCACACAAGCTGAAACTTGTCGACTTCCCCCTATGACAGTGACGTCACACATACAGGCTGAATCTTGTCGATCCTTTTAGTTCATTAAAGTTAATAAGGGGATATAGTACCTACATCATAGGGAAAACATTTTCACTCTTAACCCAAATTTTTCATCATCAGAAAGTCGCATTTTTTCGTTAATACCCACAATTTCTTTACAAAATACAACACAACATTATCACAAAAAACTAACTCAAATTTTTCTCGTTTTAACCCTTTTAGTTCATTAAAGTTAATAAGGGGACACAGTACATCAGAAAAAGTCACAAAAACTAACTCAAACACTTTTACTTTGAACATCACCAAAACACTATCATAAATCATTTGAATACTCACATAAACACCTTTGAACACCTTCAAAACACTCTTGAACACCTTCAAAAACACCTTTGAACATTTTCAATCAACACTGAAACACTTCCAAAAACACAATTTGAGTACTCCCAATTACACCACTGAATACTACTAAAACACCGCTGAATTCAATCAAAACACCCTTCAACACCTTCAAACACCCTTGAACACCTTCAAAACACTCTTAAACACCTTCAAAACACCTTTGAACATTTTCAATCAACACTGAAACACTTCCAAAAACACAATTTGAGTACTCCCAATTACACCACTGAATACTACTAAAACACCGCTGAATTCAATCAAAACACCCTTCAACACCTTCAAAACACCTTTGAACACCTTCAAAAAACAACATTTGAACACACTCAAAACACCTTTGAACACCTTTGAACATTTCCAAAACACTATTTGAGTACTCCCAATTACACCACTGAATACTACTAAAACACGCTGAATTCAATCAAAACACCCTTGATCACCTTCAAAAAAACAACATTTGAACACACTCAAAACACCTTTGAATAACCTCAAAACACCTTTGAACACCTTCAAAACACCCTTGAACACCTTCAAAACACCCTTGATCACCTTCAAAAAACAACATTTGAACACACTCAAAACACCTTTGAACACCTTTGAACATTTCCAAAACACTATTTGAGTACTCCCAAATAAGATTTGACATCTCTAATTTATCTGCACTTACACATTTCATTAAATTACAACTCATCCCTCAGTCTCCAGACTAGGCATTTTCTCGTTTTTACCCTTTTAGTTCATTAAAGTTATTAAGGGGACACAATACATCAGAAAAAAAGTCACAAAAACTAACTCAAACACTTTACTTTGAACATCCCCAAAACACTCTCATAAATCATTTGAATACTCACATAAACACCCTTGAACACCTTCAAAACACCTTTGAATATCGTTTTTAAACTAATTTCATCACAACCCACTTATATCATCTTTTTTTCGGTAACTCTAATTCGACTACACTACCCTCATCAATTACCAACAAATTTTACTCGTTTTAACTAATGTCATCACTGTAACCAAGATTTTCACAAAAAAACTCTATGACACCTAACACACACGCACACACACACACCCCACAACACCCACAATTTTTTCTCGTTTTATCTAATTTCATCAGAAAGTCACAACAACAACAACCCACAAACCCACAACACCCACAACCCACAATTTTTCTCGTTTTAGCTAATTTCATCAGAAAGTCACAACAACAACAACCCACAACACCCACAACCCACAACACCCACAACACCCACAACCCACAACACCCCACAACCCACAATTTTTTCTCGTTTTAACTAATTTCATCAGAAAAAGGCACAACACCCACAACCCACTTCACCCACAATTTTTTCTCGTTTCAACTAATTTCATCAGAAAAGTCACAACACCCCACATCACCCACATCCCACAATTTTTTTTCTCGTTTTAACCCTTTTAGTTCATTAAAGTTAATAAGGGGACACAGTACATCAGAAAAAGTCACAAAAACAACCCACTTATATCATCTTTTTCGGTATCTCTAATTCGACTACATTACCCACAACCCTCATCAATTACCAATTTATTCACATTTTTTCCCCCCTTCTTTTTACTGAATCTTAAAAGTAATACACATTCCTCCCTACAGTACTAAAATTCTAATAAAATCCTCTCCATACCCATCTCCTTGTATCCACATAAATTAATATTATACTCGCATCAACTACCCAACTATTGCGACATGTTTCAACACCCTCCATTCTTTTCCAATATATCATAACTTTTCATTTCTATAATTTCTTTTTAAAATATTCACACATTACCTTTTATTTTCAGTAAAATCTCCCCATATTTCTAATTACAACCCTCCCCATATCCCTCGCCATCACACCCATCTCCCAACACACCTCTTCAGAACACACACAAAAATCACATTTCACATCCACAAATGCATCTCAAATCCACTAAAATCACTATAATCAAGATATTCACAAAACTCTATGACCACCTAACACACACACACACACACACACACACACACACACACACACACATACACACACCTAACCTATCCTAACCTAACCTACCTAACCTATCCTAACCTAACCTACCTAACCTACCCTAACCTTAACCCAACCTAACTTAACCTAACCTACCCTAACCTTAACCCAACCTAACTTAACCTAACCTAACCTAACCTAACCTAACCTAACCTAACCTAACCTAACCTAACCTAACCTAACCTAACCTAACCTAACCTAACCCAACCTTACCTAACCTAACCTATCCTAACCTAACCTAACCTAACCTTACCTAACCTTACCTAACCTATCCTAACCTACCCTAACCTAACCTTACCTAACCTAACCTAACCTAACCTAACCTAACCTAACTTATCCTAACCTAACCTAACCTTACCTAACCTAACCTAACCTAACCTAACCTAACATTACCTAACCTAACCTAACCTAACCTATCCTAACCTAACCTAACCTAACCTAACCTTACCTAACCTATCCTAACCTAACCTAACCTAACCTAACCTAAAATATATTGGAACACTTCCAAAATACATTAGAGTACTCCAGAATTACTTTGAACGACTCCATTTTTGGATATTTCCAAATTAGTTTTGAAAACTTTATCGTAAAATCGAACATTATTTTCTTGTTGGTAAACACACCCATGGTAGAAATATTTACTCGATTTCCGAATAGAAACACTTTCCTCGCTCTGAGAGACTCATTAAGCTTATATGGGCCGCCCCTTCCCCCGACGCCACTGTGTAATGCGATTCACACCCAAGGTAGAAAATCACACCTGCATCAACACAGGTCAGACAGATGGCATGTAATGCGTTTCACACCCAAGGTAGAAAAATCACACCTGAATCAACTCACCTAACCGAACCTAACCTAACCTATCCTAGCCTAACCTAACCTAGCCTAACCTAACTTAACCTAACCTAACCTAACCTAACCTAACCTAACCTAACCTAACCTAACCCAACCTAACTTAACCTAACCTAACCTAACCTATCTTAACCTAACCTAACCTAACCTAACCTAACCTAACCTAACCAAACCTAACCTATCCTAACCTAACCTAACCTAACATACCCTAACCTAACTTATCCTAACATAACCTAACCGAACCTAACCTAACCTAACTTAACCTAACCTAACCTAACCTAACCTCACCTAACCTAGCCTAACCTAACCTATCCTAACCTAACCTAACCTAACCTAACCAAACACCATCAAACACCTCCGAATACTCCCCAAAACACTACTGATTACTACCAAATCACCACTGAATACTACCAAATCACCGTCAAAATCACCAGAAACTAAGTTTAACATCACCATCCAACTTCCTTTTTATAGAAATCCCCTCAAATCACTATATCCAAGAACCCAACCTAACCTAACCTTTCCTAACCTAACCCAACCTAACCTAACCTAACCTAACCGAACCTAACCTAACCTTACCTAACCTAACCTAACCGAACCTAACCTAACCTAGCCTAACCTAACCTAACCTAACCGAACCTATCCTAACCTAACCTAACCTAACACCATCAAACACCTCCGAATACTCCCCAAAACACTACTGATTACTACCAAATCACCACTGAATACTACCAAATCACCGTCAAAATCACCAGAAACTAAGTTTAACATCACCATCCAACTTCCTTTTTATAGAAATCCCCTCAAATCACTATAACCAAGAACCCAACCTAACCTAACCTTTCCTAGCCTAACCGAACCTAACCTAACATTACCCAACCTAACCTAGCCCAACCTAACCTATCCTAACCTAACCCAACCTAACCTAACACCATCAAACACCTCCGAATACTCCCCAAAACACTACTGATTACTACCAAATCACCTAACCTAACCTAACCGAACCGAACCTAACATTACCCAACCTAACCTAACTTATCCTAACCTAACCTAACTTATCCTAACCTAACCTAACCTAACACCATCAAACACCTCCGAATACTCCCCAAAACACTACTGATTACTACCAAATCACCTAACCTAACCTAACCTATCCTAACCTAACCTAACCTAACCTAACCTAACTTATCCTAACCTAACCTAACCTAACCTGACCTAACTTATCCTAACCTAACCTAACCTAACCTAGCCTAACCTAACCTAACCTAACCTGACCTAACTTATCCTAACCTAACCTAACCTAACCTAACTTATCCTAACCTAACCTAACCTAACCTAACACCTTCAAACACCTCCGAATACTCCCAAAACACTACTGATTACTACCAAAATCACCACTGAATACTACCAAATCACCGTCAAAATCACCAGAAACTAAGTTTATCATCACCATCCAACATCCTTTTTATAGAATGAATATTCTTACCGCATTTTATGTCACCTTCAAACACCTCCGAATACTCCCAAAACACTACTGATTACTACCAAATCACCGTCAAAATCACCAGAAACTAAGTTTAACATCACCATCCAACATCCTTTTTATAGAATGAATATACTTACCGCATTTTATGCTGCATATCGCATTTCCTCTTCCACATCATCCCTAAACATCCTTCCTTATTCATTCGTATATCTCCTAGAGTTGTTTTAACCCCCGACGGGACCATCATGACGCAGGAGCCAGAGCAACCATCACCACTCCAACACCACCTACTACACTCTGGCTCCTGCGTCGTGATGGGCCCCCCGTCGGGGGTTAAAACAACTCTAGGAGATATACGGAATGAATAAGGAAGGATGTTTAGGGATGATGTGGAAGAGGAAATGCGATATGCAGCATAAAATGCGGTAAGTATATTCATTCTATAAAAAGGATGTTGGATGGTGATGTTAAACTTAGTTTCTGGTGATTTTGACGGTGATTTGGTAGTAATCAGTAGTGTTTTGGGAGTATTCGGAGGTGTTTGAAGGTGACATAAAATGCGGTAAGAATATTCATTCTATAAAAAGGATGTTGGATGGTGATGATAAACTTAGTTTCTGGTGATTTTGACGGTGATTTGGTAGTATTCAGTGGTGATTTTGGTAGTAATCAGTAGTGTTTTGGGAGTATTCGGAGGTGTTTGAAGGTGTTAGGTTAGGTTAGGTTAGGTTAGGATAAGTTAGGTTAGGTTAGGTTAGGTTAGGTTAGGATAAGTTAGGTCAGGTTAGGTTAGGTTAGGTTAGGCTAGGTTAGGTTAGGTTAGGTTAGGTTAGGATAAGTTAGGTCAGGTTAGGTTAGGATAAGTTAGGTTAGGTTAGGTTAGGTTAGGTTAGGATAAGTTAGGTCAGGTTAGGTTAGGTTAGGTTAGGTTAGGTTAGGTTAGGTTAGGTTAGGATAGGTTAGGTTAGGTTAGGTGATTTGGTAGTAATCAGTAGTGTTTTGGGGAGTATTCGGAGGTGTTTGATGGTGTTAGGTTAGGTTAGGATAAGTTAGGTTAGGTTAGGATAAGTTAGGTTAGGTTGGGTAATGTTAGGTTCGGTTCGGTTAGGTTAGGTTAGGTGATTTGGTAGTAATCAGTAGTGTTTTGGGGAGTATTCGGAGGTGTTTGATGGTGTTAGGTTAGGTTGGGTTAGGTTAAGATAGGTTAGGTTGGGCTAGGTTAGGTTGGGTAATGTTAGGTTAGGCTGGGAAAGGTTAGGTTAGGTTGGGTTCTTGGTTATAGTGATTTGAGGGGATTTCTATAAAAAGGAAGTTGGATGGTGATGTTAAACTTAGTTTCTGGTGATTTTGACGGTGATTTGGTAGTATTCAGTGGTGATTTGGTAGTAATCAGTAGTGTTTTGGGGAGTATTCGGAGGTGTTTGATGGTGTTAGGTTAGGTTAGGTTAGGTTAGGATAGGTTCGGTTAGGTTAGGTTAGGTTAGGTTAGGCTAGGTTAGGTTAGGTTCGGTTAGGTTAGGTTAGGTAAGGTTAGGTTAGGTTCGGTTAGGTTAGGTTAGGTTAGGTTGGGTTAGGTTAGGAAAGGTTAGGTTAGGTTGGGTTCTTGGATATAGTGATTTGAGGGGATTTCTATAAAAAGGAAGTTGGATGGTGATGTTAAACTTAGTTTCTGGTGATTTTGACGGTGATTTGGTAGTATTCAGTGGTGATTTGGTAGTAATCAGTAGTGTTTTGGGGAGTATTCGGAGGTGTTTGATGGTGTTTGGTTAGGTTAGGTTAGGTTAGGTTAGGATAGGTTAGGTTAGGCTAGGTTAGGTGAGGTTAGGTTAGGTTAGGTTAAGTTAGGTTAGGTTAGGTTCGGTTAGGTTATGTTAGGATAAGTTAGGTTAGGGTATGTTAGGTTAGGTTAGGTTAGGATAGGTTAGGTTCAGTTAGGTTAGGTTAGGTTAGGTTAGGTTAAGATAGGTTAGGTTAGGTTAGGTTAAGTTAGGCTGGGTTAGGTTAGGTTAGGTTAGGTTAGGTTAGGTTAGGTTAGGTTAAGTTAGGTTAGGCTAGGTTAGGTTAGGCTAGGATAGGTTAGGTTAGGTTCGGTTAGGTGAGTTGATTCAGGTGTGATTTTTCTACCTTGGGTGTGAAACGCATTACATGCCATCTGTCTGACCTGTGTTGACGCAGGTGTGATTTTCTACCTTGGGTGTGAATCGCATTACACAGTGGCGTCGGGGGAAGGGGCGGCCCATATAAGCTTAATGAGTCTCTCAGAGCGAGGAAAGTGTTTCTATTCGGAAATCGAGTAAATATTTCTACCATGGGTGTGTTTACCAACAAGAAAATAATGTTCGATTTTACGATAAAGTTTTCAAAACTAATTTGGAAATATCCAAAAATGGAGTCGTTCAAAGTAATTCTGGAGTACTCTAATGTATTTTGGAAGTGTTCCAATATATTTTAGGTTAGGTTAGGTTAGGTTAGGTTAGGATAGGTTAGGTAAGGTTAGGTTAGGTTAGGTTAGGTTAGGATAGGTTAGGTTAGGTTAGGTTAGGTAATGTTAGGTTAGGTTAGGTTAGGTTAGGTAAGGTTAGGTTAGGTTAGGATAAGTTAGGTTAGGTTAGGTTAGGTTAGGTTAGCTTAGGTAAGGTTAGGTTGGGGTGGGTTAGGATAGGTTAGGTAAGGTTAGGTAAGGTTAGGTTAGTTTAGGCTAGGATAGGTTAGGTTAGGTAAGGTTGGGTTAGGTTAGGTTAGGTTAGGTTAGGTTAGGTTAGGTTAGGTAAGGTTAGGTTAGGTTAGGTTAAGGTTAGGGTAGGTTAGGTTAAGTTAGGTTGGGTTAAGGGTAGCTTAGGTTAGGTAGGTTAGGTTAGGATAGGTTCGGTGTGTGTGTGTGTGTGTGTGTGTGTGTGTGTGTGTGTGTGTGTGTGTTAGGTGGTCATAGAGTTTTGTGAATATCTTGATTATAGTGATTTTAGTGGATTTGAGATGCATTTGTGGATGTGAAATGTGATTTTTGTGTGTGTTCTGAAGAGGTGTGTTGGGAGATGGGTGTGATGGCGAGGGATATGGGGAGGGTTGTAATTAGAAATATGGGGAGATTTTACTGAAAATAAAAGGTAATGTGTGAATATTTTAAAAAGAAATTATAGAAATGAAAAGTTATGATATATTGGAAAAGAATGGAGGGTGTTGAAACATGTCGCAATAGTTGGGTAGTTGATGCGAGTATAATATTAATTTATGTGGATACAAGGAGATGGGTATGGAGAGGATTTTATTAGAATTTTAGTACTGTAGGGAGGAATGTGTATTACTTTCAAGATTCAGTAAAAAGAAGGGGGGAAAAAATGTGAATAAATTGGTAATTGATGAGGGTTGTGGGTAATGTAGTCGAATTAGAGATACCGAAAAAGATGATATAAGTGGGTTGTTTTTGTGACTTTTTCTGATGTACTGTGTCCCCTTATTAACTTTAATGAACTAAAAGGGTTAAAACGAGAAAAAAATTGTGGGATGTGGGTGATGTGGGGTGTTGTGACTTTTCTGATGTAGTGTGTCCCCTTATTAACTTTAATGAACTAAAAGGGTTAAAACGAGAAAAAATTGTGGGTGAAGTGGGTTGTGGGTGTTGTGCCTTTTTCTGATGAAATTAGTTAAAACGAGAAAAAATTGTGGGTTGTGGGGTGTTGTGGGTTGTGGGTGTTGTGGGTGTTGTGGGTTGTGGGTTGTTGTTGTTGTGACTTTCTGATGAAATTAGCTAAAACGAGAAAAATTGTGGGTTGTGGGTTTGTGGGTTTCTGGGTTGTTGTTGTTGTGACTTTCTGATGAAATTAGATAAAACGAGAAAAAATTGTGGGTGTTGTGGGGTGTGTGTGTGTGCGTGTGTGTTAGGTGACATAGAGTTTTTTTGTGAAAATCTTGGTTACAGTGATGACAT
Organism: Cherax quadricarinatus; assembly: GCF_038502225.1. Taxonomy (NCBI): domain Eukaryota; kingdom Metazoa; phylum Arthropoda; class Malacostraca; order Decapoda; family Parastacidae; genus Cherax; species Cherax quadricarinatus. The sequence continues at coordinate 17,629,389 of NC_091298.1, forward strand.
TAGTTAAAACGAGTAAAATTTGTTGGTAATTGATGAGGGTAGTGTAGTCGAATTAGAGTTACCGAAAAAAAGATGATATAAGTGGGTTGTGATGAAATTAGTTTAAAAACGATATTCAAAGGTGCTTTGAAGGTGTTCAAGGGTGTTTATGTGAGTATTCAAATGATTTATGAGAGTGTTTTGGGGATGTTCAAAGTAAAGTGTTTGAGTTAGTTTTTGTGACTTTTTTTCTGATGTATTGTGTCCCCTTAATAACTTTAATGAACTAAAAGGGTAAAAACGAGAAAATGCCTAGTCTGGAGACTGAGGGATGAGTTGTAATTTAATGAAATGTGTAAGTGCAGATAAATTAGAGATGTCAAATCTTATTTGGGAGTACTCAAATAGTGTTTTGGAAATGTTCAAAGGTGTTCAAAGGTGTTTTGAGTGTGTTCAAATGTTGTTTCTTGAAGGTGATCAAGGGTGTTTTGAAGGTGTTCAAGGGTGTTTTGAAGGTGTTCAAAGGTGTTTTGAGGTTATTCAAAGGTGTTTTGAGTGTGTTCAAATGTTGTTTTTTGAAGGTGATCAAGGGTGTTTTGATTGAATTCAGCGTGTTTTAGTAGTATTCAGTGGTGTAATTGGGAGTACTCAAATTGTGTTTTGGAAATGTTCAAAGGTGTTCAAAGGTGTTTTGAGTGTGTTCAAATGTTGTTTTTTGAAGGTGTTCAAAGGTGTTTTGAAGGGTGTTTTGATTGAATTCAGCGGTGTTTTAGTAGTATTCAGTGGTGTAACTGGGAGTACTCAAATTGTGTTTTTGGAAGTGTTTCAGTGTTGATTGAAAATGATCAAAGGTGTTTTTGAAGGTGTTTAAGAGTGTTTTGAAGGTGTTCAAGGGTGTTGAAGGGTGTTTTGATTGAATTCAGCGGTGTTTTAGTAGTATTCAGTGGTGTAATTGGGAGTACTCAAATTGTGTTTTTGGAGGTGTTTCAGTGTTGATTGAAAATGTTCAAAGGTGTTTTTGAAGGTGTTTAAGAGTGTTTGAAGGTGTTCAAGGGTGTTTGAAGGTGTTCAAGGGTGTTTGAAGGTGTTGAAGGGTGTTTGAAGGTGTTCAAGGGTGTTTGAAGGTGTTCAAGGGTGTTTTGATTGAATTCAGCGGTGTTTTAGTAGTATTCAGTGGTGTAATTGGGAGTACTCAAATTGTGTTTTTTGGAAGTGTTTCGGTGTTGATTGAAAATGTTCAAAGGTGTTTTTTGAGGGTGTTCAAGAGTGTTTTGAAGGTGTTCAAGGGTGTTTATGTGAGTATTCAAATGATTTATGAGAGTGTTTTGGTGATGTTCAAAGTAAAAGTGTTTGGGTTAGTTTTTGTGACTTTTTCTGATGTACTGTGCCCCCCAGGTTTACTGAAGCAGCGATTCGGTGGGACACCCTTACAGACTCCTCCAGTAGACCAGCTCCTCCAAAAGAGCACAAACAGTCTCACTGGGACAAACCGATCATGGAAAAAATCGCCAACACAATGCTCTCCAATGCTTCAAGAAAGGACAAAGCTCGTCTCCTGGCAGTGAAGGCACCACACTCAGGAGATTTCCTGTTAGCTGTTCCCAATTCCTCCCTGGGCACCCGTCTCGACCCACAGGCCATTCGGATTGGTGTTGCTCTTCGCCTAGCCGCCCCCATCCTCACCGAACATAGGTGTATAGGTGTATTTGCGGCAGGGCGACAGCTGATCAATTCGGACTTCATGGTCTCGTGTGTCACACAGCAGAAGGGAAGTATGCCAGACATGAGGAGGTCAATGACATCATAAAGAGAAGCCTCGCGACAGCCCGTTGCCCAGCTCAACGGGAACCCCAAGTACAGAGGTCTGATGGAAGTCAAAAGCGTCCTGATGGAGCCACTATGCTGCCCTGGAAGGATGGAAAGCAGATTGCCTGGGACTACACCTGTGCCACCACATTGGCAGACACCTACTTGCCATACTCCGTAGTGTAAGGGGGTGGAGCTGCCAGCCACAGGGAGACCCAGAAAATTCGAAAATATGAAGACCTTCCCCCTTGCTATAACTTCATTCCAATAGGGTCGGAGACCCTTGGAGCATGGGGCAAGTGTGCTCTAAAGTTCCTCAAAGAACTGGGTAAAAAGCTCATCACAGAAACCAAAGACCACAGGGCGACGACAGTGTTGCGATCCAGAGAGGAAATGCCTGCAGCATTCTGGGCACATGGCCCACCGCAGGGGAGCTGGACGAAGTATTCGAGATGTAGCTATGAGTTACCTATGTTGTTTTACTTGGTGGTACCTCCCTATATATATATATATATATATATATATATATATATATATATATATATATATATATATATATATATATATATACATATATATATATATATATATATATATATATATATAAATATATGTATATATATATATATATACATATATATATATAGATATATATACAGATATATATATATATATACATATATATATATATATATATATATATACATACATATTTATATACATATACATATATATATATATATATATATATATATATATAATATTCATACATACATATATATACACATACATAACATCTCTGAACTGAGAGAAAGTTTATAAATAATCTCGCCGGTTCGCCTGTTTGCGACCTTTTGTGTGTGTGTGTGTGTGTGTACTCACCTAGTTGTATTCACCTAGTTGAGGTTGCAGGGGTCGAGTCCAAGCTCCTGGCCCCCGCCTCTTCACTGGTCACTACTAGGTCACTCTCCCTGAACCGTGAGCTTTATCATACCTCTGCTTAAAGCTATGTATGGATCCTGCCTCCACTACATCGCTTCCCAAACTATTCCACTTCCTGACTACTCTGTGGCTGAAGAAATACTTCCTAACATCCCTGTCATTCATCTGTGTCTTCAACTTCCAACTGTGTCCCCTTGTTGCTGTGTCCCATCTCTGGAACATCCTGTCTTTGTCCACCTTGTCAATTCCTCTCAGTATTTTGTATGTCGTTATCATGTCCCCCCTATCTCTCCTGTCCTCCAGTGTCGTCAGGTTGATTTCCCTTAACTTCTCCTCGTAGGACATACCTCTTAGCTCTGGGACTAGTCTTGTTGCAAACCTTTGCACTTTCTCTAGTTTCTTTACGTGCTTGGCTAGGTGTGGGTTCCAAACTGGTGCTGCATACTCCAATATGGGCCTAACGTACACTGTGTACAGGGTCCTGAACGATTCCTTGTTAAGATGTTGGAATGCTGTTCTGAGGTTTGCTAGGCGCCCAAATGCTGCAGCAGTTATTTGGTTGATGTGCGCTTCAGGAGATGTGCCTGGTGCTATACTCACCCCATGATCTTTTTCCTTGAGTGAGGTTTGTAGTCTTTGGCCCCCTAGGCTGTACTCCGTCTGCGGTCTTCTTTGCCCTTCCCCAATCTTCATGACTTTGCACTTGGTGGGGTTCAACTCCAGGAGCCAATTGCTGGACCAGGCTTGCAGAGTGTCCAGATCCCTTTGTAGTTCTGCTTGGTCTTCGATCGAATGAATTCTTCTCATCAACTTCACGTCATCTGCAAACAGGGACGCTTCGGAGTCTATTCCTTCCGTCATGTCGTTCACAAATACCAGAAACAGCACTGGTCCTAGGACTGACCCCTGCGGGACCCCGCTGGTCACAGGTGCCCACTCTGACGCCTCACCACGTACCATGGCTCGCTGCTGTCTTCCTGACAAGTATTCCCTGATCCATTGTAGTGCCTTTCCTGTTATCCCTGCTTGGTCCTCCAGTTTTTGTACTAATCTCTTGTGTGGAACTGTCAAACGCCTTCTTGCAGTCCAAGAAAATGCAATCCACCCATCCCTCTCTCTCTTGTCTTACTGCTGTCACCATGTCATAGAACTCCAGTAGGTTTGTGACACAGGATTTCCCGTCCCTGAAACCATGTTGGCTGCTGTTGATGAGATCATTCCTTTCTAGGTGTTCCACCACTCTTCTCCTGATAATATTCTGCGCGCGCGCGCGCGCCTGTGTGTGTATGTGTGTGCCTATTAAAAGGAACAAGCGAGTTTAACCTACTCGGCAAGGGTGTCCTCTGCCGAATAAGTAGAATGAAAATTTCTGTTTGCTATAAATCTGCGAAAATTAATCTGAGTATAACGAAAAATATATATTATATTTATTTTAAGTAATATGAAGTAAGTTTAAACTTACCTATGTATACATAGACGAATTTAGCACAAAAAAATTACATTAGCTTAAGATAGGTTAAGTGAGGCTGCTAACTTTGGTTTGGTCCAAACATAAAAATCTTTATATTATTGTCAATGAAAATAAATTATTGTAGGTAGTAGGTTGGTAGACAGCAACCGCCCAGGGAGGTATTACCGTCCTGCCAAGTGAGTGTAAAACGGAAACCTGTAATTGTTTTACATGATGGAAGGACTGCTGGTGTCTTTTCTCTGTCTCATAAACGTGAACCATTAACTGATATTTTTTTTTAATTTATCTCTTCAAACAGGTGTAGTGTCTGATATGTGGAAGATGGCTAATGTAATTCCTATTTTTAAAACAGGGGACAAGTCGTTACCGTCAAATTACCGCCCAATAAGCCTGACCTCATGGTAATAAATGGTATAAAATACCGACACAATGGAAATATAAACACAAATGCAGTATAATGTGATCCTTTATTGACAACGTTTCACCCACACAGTGGGTGAAACGTTGTCAATAAAGGATCACATTATACTGCATTTGTGTTTATATTTCCAAGCCTGACCTCAATTGTAGGCAAATTACTAGAGTCAATTATAGCTCAAATTATAAGAAGCCATCTCGATAAGCATAGCTTGATTAATGATACTCAGCATGGATTCACAAGAGGCCGGTCTTGTCTAACTAATTTATTAACTTTCTTCAGTAAAGCTTTTGAGGCTGTTGACCACGATAAAGAATTTGATATTGTTTACTTAGATTTTAGTAAGAACATAAGAACATAAGAAAGGAGGAACACTGCAGCAGGCCTGTTGGCCCATACTAGGCAGGTCCTTTACAATTCATCCCACTAACAAACATTTGACCAACCCAATTTTCAATGCCACCCAAGAAACAAGCTCCGATGTGCAAGTCCCTCTCAAATCCAACCCCTCCCACTCATGTACTTATCCAACCTAAATTTGAAACTACCCAAAGTCCTAGCCTCAATAACCCAACTAGGTAGACTGTTCCACTCATCAACTACCCTATTTCCAAACCAATACTTTCCTATGTCCTTTCTAAATCTAAACTTATCTAATTTAAACCCATTACTGCGGGTTCTCTCTTGGAGAGATATCCTCAAGACCTTGTTAATATCCCCTTTATTAATACCTATCTTCCACTTATACACTTCGATCAGGTCTCCCCTCATTCTTCGTCTAACAAGTGAATGTAACTTAAGAGTCTTCAATCTTTCTTCATAAGGAAGATTTCTAATGCTATGTATTAATTTAGTCATCCTATGCTGAATGTTTTCTAACGAATTTATGTCCATTCTGTAATATGGAGACCAGAATTGAGCTGCATAATCTAGGTGAGGCCTTACTAATGATGTATAAAGCTGCAGTATGACCTCTGGACTTCTGTTGCTTACACTTCTTGATATAAATCCCAGTAATCTATTTGCCTTATTACGTACGCTTAGGCATTGCTGTCTTGGTTTAAGGTTGCTGCTTACCATAACCCCCAAGTCCTTTTCGCAATCTGTATGGCTAAGTTCTACATTATTTAACTTATAAGTGCTAGGGTTATGGACACTCCCGAGCTTCAGAACCTTGCATTTATCTACATTGAACTGCATCTGCCACTTTTCTGACCAAGAGTAGAGTTTGTCTAAATCCTCCTGAAGTTCCCTAACATCTACGTTTGAATCAATTATCCTACCTATCTTCGTGTCATCGGCGAATTTACTCATATCACTAGCAATTCCTTCATCAAGATCATTGATATATATTATAAACAACAACGGGCCCAAGACTGATCCCTGTGGAACGCCACTTGTTACTGATCCCCACTCGGATTTAACCCCATTTATGGACACTCTCTGCTTCCTGTCTGTGAGCCATGACTCGATCCACGAGAGCACCCTTCCCCCAATGCCATGAGCTGCTACTTTCTTCAACAGTCTTTGGTGCGGAACTCTATCAAATGCCTTACTAAAATCTAAGTAAACAATATCAAATTCTTTATCGTGGTCAACAGCCTCAAAAGCTTTACTGAAGAAAGTTAATAAATTAGTTAGACAAGACCGGCCTCTTGTGAATCCATGCTGAGTATCATTAATCAAGCTATGCTTATCGAGATGGCTTCTTATAATCTCAGCTATAATTGACTCTAGTAATTTGCCTACAATTGAGGTCAGGCTTATTGGGCGGTAATTAGACGGTAACGACTTGTCCCCTGTTTTAAAAATAGGAATTACATTAGCCATCTTCCACATATCAGACACTACACCTGTTTGAAGAGATAAATTAAAAATATTAGTTAATGGTTCACAGACTTCCATTTTGCATTCCTTAAGAACCCTTGAAAAAACCTCATCAGGACCCGGTGACTTATTTTGCTTCAGTCGGTCTATCTGCTTCACAACCATTTCACTAGTGACTGTGATGTTACATAATTTATCTTCTTCTGATCCACTATAAAAATTAATTACCGGAATATTATTAGTGTCTTCCTGTGTAAAAACCGAGAGAAAATAATTATTTAAAATCGAGCACATTTCATTCTCTTTGTCAGTAAGATGCCCATAGTTATTTTTAAGGGGACCTATCTTATCTCTGACTTTTGTTCTATATACCTGGAAAAAACTTTTTGGGTTAGTTTTAGAATCCCTAGCAACTTTAATTTCATAGTCCCTTTTAGCTTTTCTTATCCCCTTTTTAATGTCCCTCTTAATGTCAATATACTGATTCATAAGATGACCCTCGCCTCTTTTGATACGCCTATAAATTCCTTTCTTATGCCCTAGTAGATATTTCAGCCTATTATTCATCCATTTTGGGTCATTTCTATTTGATCTAATTTCCTTATAAGGGATAAACGTTCTTTGAGCAGCATGTATTGTGTTCAGAAAACTGTCATATTGATAGCTCTCTTCGTTACCCCAGTCAACAGATGATAAGTGTTCTCTAAGCCCATCGTAATCTGCTAAGCGAAAATCTGGGACTGTTACTGAGTTATCCCTACTATCATACTTCCATTCAATTCTAAATGTAATTGATTCGTGGTCACTAGCACCCAGTTCCTCTGAAACTTCTAAATTATTAACAAGGGATTCATTGTTTGCCAGAACTAAGTCAAGCAGGTTATTTCCCCTTGTAGGTTCTGTCACAAACTGCTTCAAAAAACAATCCTGAACTACTTCTAAGAAATCGTATGATTCTAAATTCCCAGTCAAGAAATTCCAATCAATATGACTAAAGTTAAAGTCTCCTAGAATTACTACATTATCGTGCCTTGTGGCCCTAACAATTTCCTCCCATAGTAGTCTCCCTTGGTCCCTATCTAAATTTGGGGGACGGTATATCACACCTAAAATTAATTTTTCATGCCCCTCTGAAAATTCTATCCAAACAGACTCTGTATGTGTTACTTCAGACTTAATACCCGTTTTTATGCAACAGTTCAAGCGATCTCGGACATACAATGCCACCCCACCCCCCTTCCCGATACTTCTATCTACTTGGAACAATTTAAAACCCTGAATGTGACATTCTGCAGGCATGTCCCGACTTTTTGAATTAAACCACGTCTCAGTAATGGCAAATACATCTATGTTACCTGCACTAGCAACTAGTCTCAACTCGTCCATCTTATTCCTAGCACTGCGACTATTTGTGTAATAAATTTTTAATGACCCTCCTCTCTCTTTACCCTTCCTGCTCCTTTCTGTTATTCCACTAAACCTATTACTGTCCTTGTCAATTAGTGCCACTGGCTTTCCAATATCCACCTCATTTTGCCTATTACTAGTTCTCCTAGTACTCATGTTACTACCCTGCGACTTCACAGTTTTCCCACCAAAACCCATACCACTAACTATTCCTAGTTTAAAGACCTAACAGCTCCCTCCACTGCGTTGGCCAGTGCTCCCACCCCACACCTAGATAAGTGAACCCCATCCCTGGCATACATGTCATTTCTGCCATAGAAGAGGTCCCAGTTGTCAATGAATGTTACCGCATTTTCCTTACAGTATTTGTCCAGCCAGCAATTGACACCAATTGCTCTGGACAACCATTCATTTCCAACTCCTCTCCTTGGCAAAATGCCACATATGACAGGTTTCCCACCCTTCCTCCTAATTATCTCTATTGCTGACCTATACCTGCTAATCAGGTCCTCACTCCTACGTCTGCCAACATCGTTGCCTCCAGCACTGAGACAGATAATAGGATTGCTCCCATTACCTCTCATGATGTCATCCAGACGGCTAACAATATCCTTCATCCCAGCCCCAGGAAAACACACTCTCTGCCTCCTACTCCTATCCTTCAAGCAGAATGCCCTATCCATGTACCTAATCTGGCTATCCCCAACAACAACAATGTTTTTACCTTCCTTGGCGTCGTCCGTCGTGATGCTCCGAGTAGTCGACTCACATTCGCCAGGTAGCATTACACCACTTGTAGAATTCGTCAAGACGTTCTCGATGGTCTTCGTTGGGGTTTCTAGGGATGTCTTACTCACGTCTGCCAATGCTTCTTTGGTGCTCGTTGTGGCATTCCCAGTAGAACACTCACATTCGTCAGGTAGCACCGAGAATGAGTTGGAAGTTTCCACGGTAGTCTTCTGGTTTCTCGTTGTTTCTGCCTCTCCAACCGTTTTCTTGATCTTCAGCTTGGTTCCATGTTGCCCGGCCACTGACCAAGCTCCCCTCTTAACCTGGGGACTCACAACAGAAGGATTACTACGAATCCTCTTGTTCTCCTCCGTTAATCGCCGTATCTCCATCTTAGCAACTCTGAGCTCTTCTCTCAGCTGCTGGTAAAGTTGCTCAAGAGAGGGCATCCTGGTACAGATTCACAGAGAGCACACAAACAGGTCTTCACAGAGCTAAGTACACGTCACCACTGAGCTAAGTACACGTCACCACTGACTAAGTACACGTCACCACTGAGCTAAGTACACGTCACCACTGAGCTAAGTACACGTCACCACTCAAGCTAAGTACACGTCACCACTGAGCTAAGTACACATCACCACTGAGCTAAGTACACGTCACCACTGAGCTAAGTACACGTCACCACTGAGCTAAGTACACGTCACCACTGCTAAGTACCAAAGACTGTTGAAGAAAGTAGCAGCTCATGGCATTGGGGGAAGAGTGCTCTCGTGGATCGAATCATGGCTCACAGACAGGAAGCAGAGAGTGTCCATAAATGGGGTTAAATCCAAGTGGGGATCAGTAACAAGTGGCGTTCCACAGGGATCAGTCTTGGGCCCGTTGTTGTTTATAATATATATCAATGATCTTGATGAAGGAATTACTAGTGATATGAGCAAATTCGCCGATGACACGAAGATAGGTAGGATAATTGATTCAAACGTAGATGTTAGGGAACTTCAGGAGGATTTAGACAAACTCTACTCTTGGTCAGAAAAGTGGCAGATGCAGTTCAATGTAGATAAATGCAAGGTTCTGAAGCTCGGGAGTGTCCATAACCCTAGCACTTATAAGTTAAATAATGTAGAACTTAGCCATACAGATTGCGAAAAGGACTTGGGGGTTATGGTAAGCAGCAACCTTAAATCAAGACAGCAATGCCTAAGCGTACGTAATAAGGCAAATAGATTACTGGGATTTATATCAAGAAGTGTAAGCAACAGAAGTCCAGAGGTCATACTGCAGCTTTATACATCATTAGTAAGGCCTCACCTAGATTATGCAGCTCAATTCTGGTCTCCATGAATGGTTTGACAAACCATTCATCACAACTGTCAGACACTGCAGCATCATGGGATCTTGTTACAAAGAATTCTTCAACACTTGTTCAACCTTTGGACAAAGACCTACTTCGACTAGTGGATGGTACCACTATGACCCCGCCTCCGGCTGCTTCACCTCACCTCACTACAGTATATAAGCCACGTCTACGGCCCTATGCTGTACATTCTACAAGATTGATGGACTGAACACATCGACTCCAGGCTGAGGGACTGATCACCTCATACTCCTCCTCTCCTTACGCCTTCCTCTTTGTATTGGACTGATGAAGCCACTGTGTGGCGAAACGTTTCCTGAATAAAGATTCCCATATGCTGCATAAGTGTCTCAATCTTCAACTTGTCGGTTTTTCAAACCATTCATCACAACTGTCAGACACTGCAGCAGCATAGGATCTTGTTACAAAGAATTCTTCAACACTTGTTCAACCTTTGGACGAAGACCTACTTCGACTAGTGGATGGTACCACTATGACCCCGCCTCCGCCTGCTTCACCTCACCTCACTACAGTATATAAGCCACGTCTACGGCCCTATGCTGTACATTCTACAAGATTGATGGACTGAACACATCGACTCCAGGCTGAGGGACTGATTACCTCATACTCCTCCTCTCCTTACGCCTTCCTCTTTGTATTGGACTGATGAAGCCACTGTGTGGCGAAACGTTTCCTGAATAAAGATTCCCATATGCTGCATAAGTGTCTCAATCTTCAACTTGTCGGTTTTTCAAACCATTCATCACAACTGTCAGACACTGCAGCAGCATAGGATCTTGTTACAAAGAATTCTTCAACACTTGTTCAACCTTTGGACGAAGACCTACTTCGACTAGTGGATGGTACCACTATGACCCCGCCTCCGCCTGCTTCACCTCACCTCACTACAGTATATAAGCCACGTCTACGGCCCTATGATGTACATTCTACAAGATTGATGGACTGAACACATCGACTCCAGGCTGAGGGACTGATTACCTCATACTCCTCCTCTCCTTACGCCTTCCTCTTTGTATTGGACTGATGAAGCCACTGTGTGGCGAAACGTTTCCTGAATAAAGATTCCCATATGCTGCATAAGTGTCTCAATCTTCAACTTGTCGGTTTTTCAAACCATTCATCATATCCTCAAGACCTTGTTAATATCCCCTTTATTAATACCTATCTTCCACTTATACACTTCGATCAGGTCTCCCCTCATTCTTCGTCTAACAAGTGAATGTAACTTAAGAGTCTTCAATCTTTCTTCATAAGGAAGATTTCTAATGCATTGTATTAATTTAGTCATCCTACGCTGAATGTTTTCTAACGAATTTATGTCCATCCTGTAATATGGAGACCAGAATTGAGCTGCATAATCTAGGTGAGGCCTTACTAATGATGTATAAAGCTGCAGTATGACCTCTGGACTTCTGTTGCTTACACTTCTTGATATAAATCCCAGTAATCTATTTGCCTTATTACGTACGCTTAGGCATTGCTGTCTTGATTTAAGGTTGCTGCTTACCATAACCCCCAAGTCCTTTTCGCAATCTGTATGGCTAAGTTCTACATTATTTAACTTATAAGTGCTAGGGTTATGGACACTCCCGAGCTTCAGAACCTTGCATTTATCTACATTGAACTACATCTGCCACTTTTCTGACCAAGAGTAGAGTTTGTCTAAATCCTCCTGAAGTTCCCTAACATCTACGTTTGAATCAATTATCCTACCTATCTTCGTGTCATCGGCGAATTTGCTCATATCACTAGTAATTCCTTCATCAAGATCATTTATATATATTATAAACAACAACGGGCCCAAGACTGATCCCTGTGGAACGCCACTTGTCACTGATCCCCACTCGGATTTAACCCCATTTATGGACACTCTCTGCTTCCTGTCTGTGAGCCATGATTCGATCCACGAGAGCACTCTTCCCCCAATGCCATGAGCTGCTACTTTCTTCAACAGTCTTTGGTGCGGAACTCTATCAAATGCCTTACTAAAATCTAAGTAAATAATATCAAATTCTTTATCGTGGTCAACAGCCTCAAAAGCTTTACTGAAGAAAGTTAATAAATTAGTTAGACAAGACCGGCCTCTTGTGAATCCATGCTGAGTATCATTAATCAAGCTATGCTTATCGAGATGGCTTCTTATAATTTGAGCTATAATTGACTCTAGTAATTTGATTACAATTGAGGTCAGGCTTATTGGGCGGTAATTTGACGGTAACGACTTGTCCCCTGTTTTAAAAATAGGAATTACATTAGCCATCTTCCACATATCAGACACTACACCTGTTTGAAGAGATAAATTAAAAATATTAGTTAATGGTTCACAGACTTCCATTTTGCATTCCTTTAGAACCCTTGGAAAAACCTCATCAGGACCCGGTGACTTATTTTGCTTCAGTTGGTCTATCTGCTTCACAACCATTTCACTAGTGACTGTGATGTTACATAATTTATCTTCTTCTGGCCCACTATAAAAATTAATTACCGGAATATTATTAGTGTCTTCCTGTGTAAAAACCGAGAGAAAATAATTATTTAAAATCGAGCACATTTCATTCTATTTGTCAGTAAGATGCCCATAGTTATTTTTAAGGGGACCTATCTTATCTCTGACTTTTGTTCTATATACCTGGAAAAAACTTTTTGGGTTAGTTTTAGAATCCCTAGCAACTTTAATTTCATAGTGCCTTTTAGCTTTTCTTATCCCCTTTTTAATGTCCCTCTTAATGTCAATATACTGATTCATAAGATGACCCTCGCCTCTTTTGATACGCCTATAAATTCCTTTCTTATGCCCTAGTAGATATTTCAGCCTATTATTCATCCATTTTGGGTCATTTCTATTTGATCTAATTTCTTTATAAGGGATAAACGTTCTTTGAGCAGCATGTATTGTGTTCAGAAAACTGTCATATTGATAGCTCTCTTCGTTACCCCAGTCAACAGATGATAAGTGTTCTCTAAGCCCATCGTAATCTGCTAAGCGAAAATCTGGGACTGTTACTGAATTATCCCTACTATCATACTTCCATTCAGTTCTAAATGTGAATATATAATAAATCACTTTTGATACGGGTCTTTGTCAGAGGCATGACCTACTCAGTGCTGGATATCTATTGTTAAGCAACTAACGGAGTGCTGATGTTGGATATCAGCTCTTCAGCAACCATTGGCATACCGGTGCTGAGTACCTAGCATTGGTACGCACCAAAACGGCGGTATCTAATTGCAGACGTGAGGCAGGGTAGCCAGCAGATGCCCCAATGGTGGGCTACAGAAATAGTAACTGCTGGCTTACTCGTGCTGGAATAAGTGATTCAGGCAACAATGATGTACCTACGACTCACAGGCACAAGTCCGCTGGTGAGGTGAGGTGGAAGCACATGTGACCTAATCCTTGCTCGACTCACAAGTGAGAGGACACGAGCCTTAAATCCATATGTGCCATACAGTGGTGGGACATATAGACAAGTCTCCTAACACTTGCTGTGCCTGTTACTTAGCAGTAGGAGTTAGTCAACGGTTGTAAGTCGCATCCTTGGAGAAGACCTAAAGAAAAAAAGGATCCAGCGGAAACAAGTGACACTGCTTGACTTTCTAGGGTTATCCAGGTTACTTTTCCGAAGAAAATCTTCTTCCACTTCTTTTTCTTCTTTATTTTCAAGATAAGAAACAAACTGCCATTGCAGGACGCACCATTTTGCAGTGCCCCAGACATAACGTCAGTATTAGTGAATGGTTCACCTCTTGTCAAAAAACTCGTGACAGGTAATTTTTCCCGTTGAATGAACCAACAAGAAGCGCGATGAGGAAAGCAGAGTATAGGAAATGTTACATGTCAGGACGAGAGGAGTAAAGAAGAGAGGCAGAGAATGACATGTGGGAGGAAGAAAGAAATGTGACGTAAGATTAAAATGATGTGACGGATGAAGTAAAAGACAGCTAGAGAGGAAATCAGGCCAGAAAAAGATTAACGTAAAAGTCAAGGGTATAAAAAGGAAGATACGAACGAGAAATAGCAGGAGGAGGATATAGGAAGAAACAATGGGGGAAGGTAAGACAAAAGAAAGTGAGGGAAGTTGAAGACTGAAGCAGTGGTCAGAAATAGTAATGGAAGAGGATAGTGAGGGAGAGGAAGGCAGGCGGAGTAATGAATAGTGAGAGAAGTTGAAGAATGAAGCGCTGATAAGAAAGAGTGGAGGAAGAGGAAGGTGAGGGTGAGTGGTGAGGAAGGCAGGCAGAATGATGAATGGTGAAGGAAGGAAGGAAGAGTGAGGGAAGATGAAGGATCCTTGAGGTAGTCGTTAGTGTGGGTGGTTGCTAAGGGAAACACTGCTCATCCTTCCACCCCTCTACACCTTCCCCCACACATCCAGGGATCATTGGATCAATAACCCGATATAATGACCATAATCTTCACCACAAACACGCGCACAGACACACACACGCCCACACACACACACACACACACACACACACACACACACACACACACACACACACACACACACACACACACACACACACACACACACACACACACGACATGACGGAAGGGTTAGACTCAGAAGTGTCCCTGTTTGCAGATGATGTGAAGTTAATGAGGAGAATTAAATCTGATGAGGACCAGGCAGGACTTCAAAGAGACCTGGACAGACTGGACACCTGTTCCAGCAAATGGCTTCTCGAATTTAATCCTGCCAAATGCAAAGTCATGAAGATAGGGGAAGGGCACAGAAGACCACAGACAGAGTATAGGCTAGGTGGCCAAAGACTGCAAACCTCACTCAAGGAGAAAGATCTTGGGGTGAGTATAACACCGAGCATGTCTCCGGAAGCACACATCAATCAGATAACTGCTGCAGCATATGGGCGCCTGGCAAACCTGAGAACAGCATTCCGACACCTTAGTAAGGAATCATTCAAGACACTGTACACCGTGTATGTCAGGCCCATACTGGAGTATGCAGCACCTGTTTGGAACCCGCACTTGATAAAGCACGTCAAGAAACTAGAGAAAGTACAAAGGTTTGCAACAAGGTTAGTTCCAGAGCTAAGGGGAATGTCCTATGAAGAAAGATTAAGGGAAATCGGCCTGACGACACTGGAGGACAGGAGGGTCAGGGGAGACATGATAACGACATATAAAATACTGCGTGGAATAGACAAGGTGGACAAGGACAGGATGTTCCAGGGAGGGGACACAGAAACAAGAGGCCACAATTGGAAGTTGAAGACACAAATGAGTCAGAGAGATAGTAGGAAGTATTTCTTCAGTCATAGAGTTGTAAGGCAGTGGAATAGCCTAGAAAATGACGTAGTGGAGGCAGGAACCATACACAGTTTTAAGACGAGGTTTGATAAAGCTCATGGAGCGGGGAGAGAGAGGGTCTAGTAGCAACCGGTGAAGAGGCGGGGCCAGGAGCTAGGACTCGACCCCTGCAACCACAAATAGGTGAGTACACACACACACATGGAGCAGGGAGAGAGAGGACCCAGTAGCAACCGGTGAAGAGGCGGGGCCAGGAGCTAGGACTCGACCCCTACAACCACAAATAGGTGAGTACAAATAGGTGAGTACGTACACACACACACACACAAGAGCACACACTAACTTACGGTGGATAGAATGTTTCAGAGATGGGACACAGGAACGAGGGGTCACAACTAGAAGTTGAAAACTCAGATGAGTCACAGGGATGTTAGGAAGTATTTCTTTAGCCTTAGATTTGCCAGGAAGTGGAACAACCTGGAGAGTGATGTAGTGGAGGTAGGATCTATGCATAGCTTTAAAAAGAGGTATGATAAAGCTCGTGGATCAGAAGAGTGGACCTAGTAGCAACCAGTGAAGAGGCGGGGCCAGGAGCTATGAATCGACCCCTGCAACTACAATTAGGCGAGTACACACACAGACATGCCATTATGGGTTTCTCATTTAACAGCCTTCCTTAGTCTATGCTTTTCAAATCTTACCATAAGCTACTATATTCCTCCTATGAATGCATAAGGGTTTCAAATGCCCGGAGCTGCCTGCTCTAGGCAGTGCCTCTGGTGGCCTAGCTGAGATACTACGATTGCGGGTTCGCTTACCCTCTTCCATAATAATGGCAGGCCAGTGATAAAGTTTTGTATCCTTCTCTTCCTGAACCCCTCCTCACACCAGGGTATCTTCTGGAACTCCCGGAAAAACTAGTGGACGCGGCTGCGATAATTCTGGCGAAGTGTGGATGGTGAGCCAGCAACGCAGCCAGTTATCTGGTGAACGACTCCAGGCCTTCCCACACACATCTTTACTTATCAATGTTCACGAAGCTTGTGGCGTTCTTCGGTCATGCTAACAGCATTATACTTCAGCTCATTGCCTACCCGAAAATCAAGGGAAAATATTCGAAGTATGTTAGAACTCGAAGAATATTTTTCTGAGACAACACCAGTGAAATGCTCTGTCCTGATACCACTCCCTTCGCAGGAGATTCTCGGAAGCTGTGAACTTATCAATGCCTAGACATCTTCCTCCAGCGCCCTATAGTTGGCGTGTAGTCAAGCATCTCCCAAAACAAGAGACCGTTGACATGCCCTAGCGTCTGTGGTGTGTGAAATCACTGTCACATAGCAAAACAAACCTGCTACCTGTTCATCGACCTCCAACCTTTATTTTTTTTATAGAGATCAATTTTATCCTACCTCAGCTCATTTCGAAACCCAGCCCTATCTAAGGAATACTACCACCCACTGGAATGCGACCCACAACAGTCGACTAACACCCAGGTACCTACTTACTGCTAGGTGAACAGGAGCAACAGGTGCAAGGAAACATGCCTAATGTTTCCACCCACGGGCACTCGGTAAGTGGGCTGAATGCGCTACCAAGAGAGTCACAAGACACTATGTGCAAGATCTACAAGAATCAACGAAGATGCAGTAGTGTGGCATTTTTCTAAATTGCTCCAGACTGGTGGGGTGAATGTGACGTTATTGCCTCGCTGCCGACCCTCACTCCCACCCCTCACAGAAACTTCAGTTGTCTCCGCTCCTACTCCTTCCAGAGAATGGTGTTCATTAGCAGCCTGTTAGCTAACCGCAGTTTAACAACAATTGTACATATCATGCAGATTCTTAAGAATATACTCCTCACAATGTGACATATCTCTCTGAAAACCCATCCAATAATTCACTCAGGTTCAAAGTCTACAGAAATCCTACTAACAAAAATTATCTCATTCGCTATTACTCCAGTCATGGCACCACAACAAAACAATTCACTGCAACAAGTTCTTTTCTAAGAGCTTTTCGTACCTGCAGCCCAGAGTTTATAGACAAAGAATGCGACTTCAAATATTTTCGGAGCTCCACAGTGACATAGGTTCCCACAAATTCAGCGTCCTTCCTAATTACCACGTTACCCTAAATATGAATGCAGCATTCGATCGAAGCAACATCAGTCGTCCAACTGGGTATAATTCTGTAGTCACTTACTTTGAAGGGTCGTGGAGAAAGATAAAAAAAATGTAATCACCAGGACACTTCCGCATGATCATATCAGGGCTGTGAAGAGGTTATTATACTGTATACATGTTGGAAATTAAGTAAAACCTGGAGTAAGGGTTGTGATAAGCTGCCTGAGGCAGAGTGCATGGACAGAAAAGTCCTGTCTTACTGGTGACACATACAGTAGCAGGATGAGTAAGAAATCCAAATAAACTCCCTTCGAAGCAAAAACTTTAAAAACTAAATGTGTTTCAGTCGCTGCGAGATCCGAGAGAGGTATTCCCCACATTCCATAACCCCAGCCTCCCCGGACCTCAACCATAAAGAGGCACATCAAAGAGTGTAGTATAATTTTAGTTCAAGAAACTGTGCATCTGTGATGTAAATGGTAAAGAAAACCGACAAGTTGAAGAATGAGGAAACGTATCGCCAGCCAGTGGCTTCTTCACATAAGTCGCTGGCTGGCGAAACGTTTCGTCAATAAAGATTTCCAAATGTTGCAAAAGTGTTTCATTCTTTAAGTCTAGCATCTGCAGCTGAACATTCTTCAAAGGCTCAGGAGCTATAAATCATCATGCAAGGACCAGGAACTTTAAGAATCTCAAACTTTTCCTAAATAACATGTATCGGCGTTGAATTTTTGAAGTCACTCACCATCAGTTTCTTCAATAAAATTGGCCCCTATACAGCCCAAGATCAATCCGAAGATGCATCAGCTTTGAAAATTTGAAGCAAATCAGAATAACCATTCTCCAGTTGCCCCACTTTTTTAATAAAATGTAATATGTGCTGTTTACCACAAGATTATCAATCATGAAGACATAAAAATCGGTGACAGTATTTGATTATGTTGATCGTGTGGATGGTACTGTGAAGGACGTGTATGTGGTGCGAGGGACGTGTTTCTGGTGGTGTGAGGGACGTGTACGTGGTGGTATGAAGGACTTGTAGGTGGTGGTCTGATGGACGTATAAGTGGTGGTATGAGGGACGTGTACACCTGGTGGCACACAAGACACCCTGGCTAACTTCGGTTACTTGTGACCTTCCACTACACGCTACTCACCCACTTGGTTCACTCCCTCTCCGAAGAACGGCGTGTTATCCCTCCCACCTAAGGGATGGGGGTGCATATCCTCCCTCATCTGAGCTGACTGGCATATAACAGAGAAAAGTAAGCTAGCCCCTGTTCCTTCTATGTAACTATCAGTAGAACAGTAGCACACTGCTCATGTATACAGTATTGTTTATTAAAACAAACCCAGGCTACACGCAGTGCCACGGGCTGTCTCTAAACAGGCTGCCACGCAACAATGCCAGAGTTCATGGTTATGTTACATAAACCTAAACAAACGTATAATTAACCACAAACAAAACGAAAAAAAAATCCGAGACAGGTCTGGCAAGTAGGTGGTTGAGCAACACCAGGAAACGTTCAAATCTACACTAGTATTACTGATGGTGTGAGGCAACTATAACACACCCACATTTCTCCCAAGTGGCTGAACCTTCTGGGTAGTATACTAGCGGCACGCTATTGATCTACACTGTTGATCGATGCTGCCTGTGATGCACCCGCTGCCTCTCGCCAACACTTTAAAACATTTATTACCATCCTTGCTGAAATAACACAAACACTTTAAAGAACCTGCGCGGTTTTAATTTTGTCTGTTTTTACCCCACCATAGTACACCTTTCTTAGCTCTAGTTTTTACCCCACCATTCTGCCATTCATAACCCTGGATTTTGATTCACAATACTACCTTTGTGAGCCCTCTTTTTTGCCCCCCATCATTCTACCTTCCTGAGCCCTGGATTTTATCCCACCATTCTACCATTCAGAACCCTGGATTCTGCCTCACCATTCTACCATTCAGAACCCTGGTTTTTGTCTCACCATTCTACCATTCAGAACTCTGGTTTTTGCCTCACCATTCTACCTTCTTGAGCCCTGGTTTTTGGCCCATTATACTATCTTCTTAGCTCTGTTTTTCGTAAGTCGTTTTGAGCAAAATAAGTAATGTGCTAAGAATTCGTGGTAAACGAATATAATAACTCATTAGAATGGAAATTAATGACATACTGCCTAAGATACTGAAGCACCAGACGAATCTGACCTAAGGAGTAGAAAATCCCTCGAAACTCATCAAAGGTAAGATGCGGGACAATGTTCTCGTTTTATTGAGTTCTAACAGAGTGATTAACACAGTGAAGTGATGGAGTTTTGATCAGGTCCGCGGTGGTTTAAGCAACTGGCTGATTGGTAATCTAGAGAATCTCTAGAATCTAGAGCCTTTAACTCTCCATTGAAAAAATTGGTAATGTTTAGGGCGAAAGATTTCGGCTACAGTTACGTGGCAAGAATACATTCTGTGCGTGTCATACACAGGTAGATGTAGGGTTACAGTCATGCTACATGAAGAACAAATTTCACAGTACCGTGGCTGGAACAATGCACAAATTAACCCACAAATTGGAAAGAAAGACTAGACAGGGTTATGGTTCGTCTTAGACCATTATCAATACACTTGTATGAGTGTGAAAGAGATACGTCTACAGGTGTAAGAATTTAATTGCAAGGCAACATAATGCAACAGACATTAAACTTAGTGTACGTAGATGGTTGACTACTAGTGCGGTAGTACACTGACGCTACAGTTGTGGCAGTACGATGACGCTACAGTTGTGGCAGTACGATGACGCTACAGTTGTTGCAGTACGATGACGCTACAGTTGTGGCAGTACGATGACGCTACAGTTGTGGCAGTACACTGACGCTACAGTTGTGGTCGTACACTGACGCTACAGTTGTGGCAGTACGATGACGCTACAGTTGTGGCAGTACACTGACGCTACAGTTGTGGCAGTACGCTGACGCTAGTTGTGGCAGTACGCTGACGCTACAGTTGTGGCAGTACGATGACGCTACAGTTGTTGCAGTACACTGACGCTACAGTTATGGCAGTACACTGACGCTACAGTTGTGGCAGTACACTGACGATACAGTTGTGGCAGTACACTGGCGCTACAGGTGTGGCAGTACACTGACGCTACAGGTGTGGCAGTACACTGACGCTACAGGTGTGGCAGTACACTGACGCTACAGGTGTGGCAGTACACTGACGCTACAGGTGTGGCAGTACACTGACGCTACAGGTGTGGCAGTACACTGACGCTACAGGTGTGGCAGTACACTGACGCTACAGGTGTGGCAGTACACTGACGCTACAGGTGTGGCAGTACACTGACGCTACAGATGTGGCAGTACACTGACCCTACAGGTGTGGCAGTATACTGGTGCTACAGGTGTGGCAGTACACTGACGCTACAGTTGTGGCAGCACACTGACGCTACAGGTGTGGCAGTACACTGACGCTACAGTTGTGGCAGTACGCTGACGCTACTGTTGTTGCAGTACAATTACGCTACAGGTGTGGCAGTACACTGACGCTACAGATGTGGCAGTACACTGACCCTACAGGTGTGGCAGTACACTGACGCTACAATTGTGGCAGTACACTGACGCTACAGTTTTGGCAGTACACTGACGCTACGGTTGTGGCAGTACACTGACGCTACAGTTGTTGCAGTACGCTGGCTCTACAGTTGTGGCAGTACACTGACGCTACAGTTTTGGCAGTACACTGACGCTACGGTTGTGGCAGTACACTGACGCTACAGTTGTTGCAGTACGCTGACTCTACAGTTGTGGCAGTATACTGACGCTACAGTTTTGGCAGTACACTGACGCTACGGTTGTGGCAGTACACTGACGCTACAGTTGTGGCAGTACGCTGACGCTACAGTTGTGGCAGTACATTGATGCTACAGTTGTGGCAGTACACTGACGCTACAGTTGTGGCAGTACGATGACGCTACAGTTGTGGCAGTACACTGACGCTACAGTTGTGGCAGTACACTGACGCTACAGTTGTGGCAGTACGCTGACGCTAGTTGTGGCAGTACGCTGACGCTACAGTTGTGGCAGTACGCTGACGCTACAGTTGTTGCAGTACACTGACGCTACAGTTGTGGCAGTACGCTTACGCTACAGGTGTGGCAGTACACTGACGCTACAGTTGTGGCAGTACACTGACGCTACAGTTGTGGCAGTACACTGACGCTACAGTTGTGGCAGTACACTGGCGCTACAGGTGTGGCAGTACACTGACGCTACAGGTGTGGCAGTACACTGACGCTACAGGTGTGGCAGTACACTGACGCTACAGGTGTGGCAGTACACTGACGCTACAGATGTGGCAGTACACTGACCCTACAGGTATGGCAGTACACTGATGCTACAGGTGTGGCAGTACACTGGCGCTAGAAGTGTGGTATCAGGGGTAAACTGTAGATATTGAATTGGTAGTAAAACACTTGTGTGGAAATAAATGATAAATTTTTGGGGAATCAGAAATAACAGAAGTTTGGCAGCGCAAGTTACAAGTGTGGCAGCAGAAGTAAATTATAGGTGAGGTATCAGAGGTGTGGCAACGGAATTACAAGTGTGATAGCACAGGTTAATTTACACGTGCGGCAGTACAGGTTAAGTTACAGATGTGGCATCATAAGAATAAAGTGTTACAGCACACGTTAAGCTACACGTGTTGCATCATAGGTAACAGGTGTTGTAATAGAAGTCAGACAACATGTGTGGCATCACAGGCAAACTAGAGGTGTGACAGAGGCAGACTGCAGGTAGAAGCACTACGTATCAGCATTACAGACTTGCTTCTTCCCCCCCACTCCGCCGTTACAACATAGGTCAAGTAGGCAGGTCACGCAGGTGTTCATTCTAACCTTCACTACATACACACAACACATGTTGCATCCACCTCCACCAATACCATTTGAAAACACCCCTCAACAAGCTTCCCGGAAGGAATGTAGAGTAATGATTGGAAAGAGGAAGGCGAGGAATTGAAAACATTCCAGTGAGGACGTGTCACATCCGGTGAAGGGAAGACTGGACATGGGAGGCCGGTGGTAGGCTGGCGCCAACCCAGGCAGACAGACTTTAGCAAAATTAGTGTAAATATGGTGTCTGTCTGCTTTGCTCTCTATATTTGTCTCCCCTCTCTTGCTGCAGAATATACATTGTAGAGATAATGCGACACGACGGTTTGTGCTCCCTACACACACACTGCTGCAGTGTACAGTAATGCTTTGCACCAGCCCTAAGATGGTTTATTACTAACAATGTAACTTAAGTCTAGTTGGTTTATTAGGTTTAAAGCCTATCGATTAAATAAGGGTCATTAAGGCCGTATGCATCCTGCACACCACCAGACCAGTCAAGCATACAACATAGGGAGTAAAGTAAGCGCTAGGTAAATATATACAAAGATATCTGTACCTTTCTACATACCGTTGATGTCTCAGATATTGACTATTGTCACCACCACCGCCACCACTACCATTGTCAACACCACCGCCACTACCATTGTCAACACCACCGCCACCACTACCATTGTCACCACCACCACCACTACCATTGTCACCACCACCGCTACCACTACCAATGTCACCACCCCCACCACCACCACCATTGTCACCACCACCGCCACCACTACCATTGTCATCACCACCGCCACGACTACCATTGTCACCACCGCCGCCACCACCACAAATGTCACCGCCACTGCCACCACTACCATTGTCACCACCGCCGCCACCACCACCATTGTCACCACCACCACTACCATTATCACCACCGCCGCCACCACCACCATTGTCACCACCACCACTACCATTATCACCACCGCCGCCATTGTCACCATCGCCATTATTATGACCATCACCACCATTATCACTACCGCCACCATTATCACCACCACCACCACCACCATTGTCATGACCATCACCACTACCATAATCATAACCATCACCACTATCAACATTATCCCCACCGTCACCATCACCATTATCATGACCACCACCATAACAATTATCAGGACCATCACCACCACCACTATTATCATCACCACCACCACTATTATCATCACCACCACCACTACCACCATCATCACCAACACGACCATAACTATTACGCCTTCACACAGCTCACACACCAAAGAAAAACACAGTACACAGCGCCGCCGCCGCCCACCTCACCACACTACCAGAATCACAACCACGAAGCCCCTCGCAGACTGCCAATATAATAACTTTGGTGGAGGAAAATATTACCCTGACCTCTAAATTGATGGTTATCCTGGTGTGAAGATTGGGTCACGGAGCCCTTCACAGTGCCATGGTGTTAAAAGTGGGTCACAGGGCCCCTTCACAGTGCCATGGTGTTAAAAGTGGGTCATAGGGCCCCTTCACAGTGCCATGGTGTGAAGAATGGGTCACAGGGCCCCTTCACAGTGCCATGGTATGAAGACTTGGTCACGGCCCCCCACTTCACAGTGCCATGGTGTGAAAACTGGGTCAAAGGGTGCCCCCCCTCCCAGTGCCCTAGTGTGAAGACTGGGTCACGGGGTCCCTCAGAGTGCAAGGACGTAAACACTGGGTTACAAGTTGCTCGCCCTGGGACCCCCGCAAGTTGCTTGCCCTGGGACCTCCACAAGTTGCTCGCCTTGGGACCCCCACAAGCTGCTTACTCTGGGATCTCCACAGGTTGCTCGCCTTGGGACCCCCACAAGTTGCTCGCATTGAGACCTCCACAAGTTGCTCGCCTTGGGACCCCCCAACAAATTGCTTGCCCTGGGACCTCCACAAGTTGCTCGTCCTGGGATCCCCACAAGCTGCTTGCCCTGGGATCTCCACAAGTTGCTCGCCTTGGGACCCCCACAAGTTGCTTGCCCTGGGACCTCCACAAGTTGCTCATCCTGAGACCCCCCACAAGTTGCTCGTCCTGGAACCCCCACAAGTTGCTCGTCCTGGGACCCCCACAAGTTGCTCACCCTGGGACATCCACAAGTTGCTCGCCCTGGGACCCCCCAACAAATTGCTTGCCCTGGGACCTCCACAAGTTGCTCGTCCTGGGACCCCCACAAGTTGGTCGTCCTAGGGCCCCCACAAATTGCTCGTCCTGGGACTTCTACAAGTTGCTCGCCCTGTGAACCGCACAAGTTGCTCGTCCTGGGACCCCCACAAGTTGCTCGTCCTGGGACCTCCACAAGTTGCTCGCCCTGGGACCCCCACAAGTTGCTCACCCTGGGACCGCAACATCCTGCTCGCCCTGGGACCCCCACAAGTTGCCTGCACTGGAACCTCCACAAATTGCTCGCCTTGGGACCCCCACAAGCTGCTTGCCCTGGGACCTCCACAAGTTGCTCGTCCTGGGACCCCCACAAGTTGCTCACCCTGGGACCTCCACAAGTTGCTCGCCCTGGGACCCCCCAACAAATTGCTTGCCCTGGGACCTCCACAAGTTGCTCGTCCTGGGATCCCCAAAAGTTGCTCGTCCTGGGACCCCCACAAGTTGCTCGTCCTGGGACCCCCATAAGTTGCTCGTCCTGGGGCCCCCACAATTTGCTCGTCCTGGGACTTCCACAAGTTGCTCGTCCTGGGACCCCCACAAGTTGCTCGTCCTGGGACCCCCACAAGTTGCTCGTCCTGGAACCTCCACAAGTTGCTCGCCCTGTGACCCCCACAAGTTGCTCGCCCTGGGACCCCCACAAGTTGCTCACCCTGGGACCGCTACAACCTGCTCGCCCTGGGACCTCCACAATCTGCTCGCTCTGGGACCTCCACAACCTGCTCGCCCTGGGACCTCCACAACCTGCTCGCCTTCGGACCTCCACAACCTGCTCGTCCTGGGACCTCCACAACCTGCTCGCCCTGGGACTGCCACAACCTGCTCGTCATGGGACCGCCACAACCTGCTCGCCCTGGGACCTCCACAACCTGCTCGCCCTGGGACCGCCACAACCTGCTCGCCCTGGGACCTCCACAACCTGCTCGCCCTGGGACCGCCACAACCTGCTCGCCCTGGGACCTCCACAACCTGCTCGCCCTGGGACTGCCACAACCTGCTCGTCATGGGACCGCCACAACCTGCTCGCCCTGGGACCTCCACAACCTGCTCGCCCAGGGACCGCCACAACCTGCTCGCCCTGGGACCTCCACAACCTGCTCGCCCTGGGACCGCCACAACCTGCTCGCCCTGGGACCTCCACAACCTGCTCGCCCTGGGACCTCCACAACCTGCTCGCCCTGGGACCGCCACAACCTGCTCGCCCTGGGACCTCCACAACATGCTCGCCCTGGGACCTCCACAACCTGCTCGCCCTGAGACCTCCACAACCTGCTCGCCCTGGGACCGCCACAACCTGCTCGCCCTGGGACTGCCACAACCTGCTCGTCATGGGACCGCCACAACCTGCTCGCCCTGGGACCACCACAACCTGCTCGCCCTGGGACCGCTACAACCTGCTCGCCCTGGGACCTCCACAACCTGCTCGCCCTGGGACCTCCACAACCTGCTCGCCCTGGGACCTCCACAACCTGCTCGCCCTGGGACCTCCACAACATGCTCGCCCTGGGACCGCCACAACCTGCTCGCCCTGAAACCTCCACAACCTGCTCGCCCTGGGACTGCCACAACCTGCTCGTCATGGGACCGCCACAACCTGCTCGCCCTGGGACCGCCACAACCTGCTCGCCCTGGGACCGCCACAACCTGCTCGCCCTGGGACCGCCACAACCTGCTCGCCCTGGGACCGCCACAACCTGCTCGCCCTGGGACCGCCACAACCTGCTCGCCCTGGGACCACCACAACCTGCTCGCCCTGGGACCACCACAACCTGCTCACCCTGGGACCGCCACAACCTGCTCGCCCTGGGACCGCCACAACCTGCTCGCCCTGGGACCGCCACAACCTGCTCGCCCTGGGACCGCCACAACCTGCTCGCCCTGGGACCGCCACAACCTGCTCGCCCTGGGACCTCCACAAC
>NC_091298.1:17660742-17673242 GCF_038502225.1 Cherax quadricarinatus
GTGATTATGCCTGTTACGCTCAATCACTGGTTAAAAATGACATTATAAACTGTTTACTTACTGAATCTTAACAATTTCCAGTCTAGCACGAAGCTTGAAGCCTACGACGTATTACAAGTTACGTTATTCTCACGTATATAACGCTAATTCACGCTCATACGTTATCAATAAAAATCTAAGATGTCCAGGTAAGAGAGAGAGAGAGAGAGAGATGTCTCTCGTCTCTAGGTACCATGATGGTAATGCTGGTACAGTAGTAAAGATGAATGGGAGGGTGTTGGCACCTGGAGAAGAAGTTGATATCCTTGGGGTGAAATTTGACTCCCAACTAACCATGAAGAACCATGTTGTAAATCTTGCAAACAAGGCAGTCAGGAAGCTTACAGCACTTTGCCGTATCTCGCATCTGCTTGACAGTAGGGGTTGCAAGATTCTGTACGAGGCACAAGTACGCTCGCGCCTTGAGTATGCTCCACTTTCTTGGTTTGCCTGCCCCCGTTCTCATCTGCTACTGCTTGACAGAGAAGAGAACAGAGCAAGACGTCTCATCTCTCGCCTGGACCCATCCTGGATAGATCCGTCATTTCAGCAGAGCCTTCAACACAGGAGGGATGTGGGTGGCCTTACTGTTATGTACAAGGCCAATATTGTCAAAGTACCACACTTGGATCCACTTCGAGGACAGCGTGAAGCAAGCTTTTATGCCACAAGACGGGCAGAAAGCAGCAACTTCACTCTGGCTGTACCCTTCTCCAGAACATCACTCCATCTGAGATCCTATATACCCATGATGACTCGAGTATGGAACATATTCGTACAGCATAATGATGTCAACGACATAAAGTCAGTTGATCAAATGAAAATGCTGGCCCACAGATGTCTTCAACTTCATCCTGTCCCGTACTTGTATGTCTCATAACAATAAAAATGCTTTCAAATGAGCTGATGTAGGTAACAGCTCTTAGCTTGCCAATAAAGTTAGGAATCCTTAACCTGTAAATAGCTTGTCAATAAAGCTAGGGATCCTTAACCTTGTGAAACCCTGTGTAAGAGAGAGGGAGAGAGAGAGAGAGAGAGAGAGAGTGGAGAGAGAGAGAGAGAGAGAGAGAGAGAGAGAGAGAGAGAGAGAGAGAGAGAGAGAGAGAGAGAGAGAGAGAGAGAGAGAGAGAGAGAGAGAGAGAGAGAGAGAGAGAGAGAGAGAGAGAGAGAGAGAGAGAGAGAGAGAGAGAGAGAGGGAGAGGTGATCGTCAATATGGCTTCAGGAAAGGTTACTCTGCTGCTGATCTGTTGTTAAACCTCTCCACTAAGTGGCACCAGTCACTGGATGAATCCAAAGTCAGCTGTGTGGTAGCACTGGACATTGCTGGCGCTTTCGACCGGGTGTGGCACCAGGGCCTCTTAGCAAAACTTCAAGCATTGGGAATTGCAGGCTCTACGCTATGTCTCCTCAGTGATTACCTTCATGGTAGATCTCTAAGTGTAGTCCTCAATGGAACGGAATCAGCAAGACATCCTATTGGGGCAAGCGTTCCACAAGGAAGTGTGCTGGGTCCACTGTTATGGAATGTCTACTTCAACGACCTTCTTCATCTCATCCCAGAATCACATGCATATGCAGACGACTGTACACTGACATTCACTTATCCAAGAGAAGAAATGCCAGCTGCTCTAAGCTTACATCAATCACCAGTGAGAGCTATATCAGCTTGGGGAAATAGATGGCAAGTAACATTTGCACCTGAGAAAACGCAAATGATGATCGTCTCTAGGCACCATGATGGTAATGCTGGTGCAGTAGTAAGGATGAATGGGAGGATGTTGGCACCTGGAAGAAAGTTGATATCCTTGGGGTGAAAGGGTTTGACTCCAAACTAACCATGAAGAACCATGTTGTAAATCTTGCAAACAAGGCAGCCAGGAAGCTTACAGCACTTCGCCGTATCTCGCATCTGCTTGACAGTAGGGGTTGCAAGATACTGTACGAGGCACAAGTACGCTCACACCTTGAGTATGCTCCACTTTCTTGGTTTGCCTGTCCCCCTCTCATCTGCGACTGCTTGACAGTAGAGAACAGAGCAAGACGTCTCATCTCTCGCCTGGACCCATCCTGGATGGATCTGTCATTTCAGCAGAGCCTTCAACATAGGAGGGATGTGGGTGGCCTTACTGTTATGTACAAGGCCAATATTGTCAAAATACCACACTTGGATCCACTTCGAGGACAGCGCGAAACAAGCTTTTATGCCACAAGACGGGCAGAAAGCAGCAACTTCACTCTGGCTGTACCTTCTCCAGAACATCACTCCATCTGAGATCATACATACCCAGGATGACTCGAGTATGGAACACATTCGTTCAGCATAATGATGTCAACGAGATAACGTCAGTTGATCAAATGAAAATGCTGGCCCACAGATGGCTCCAACTTCATCCTGTTCCCTACTTGTATGTCTCATAACAATAAAAATGCTTTCAAATGAGCTGATGTAGGTAACAGCTCTTAGCTTGTCAATAAAGTTAGGAATCCTTAACCTGTAAATAGCTTGTCAATAAAGCTAGGATCCTAACCTTGTCAAACCATGTAAAAAAAAAAAAAAAAAAAAAAAAAAAAAAAAAAAAAAAAAAAAAGAGAGAGGGGAGGGAGAGGGAGAGAGAGAGAGAGAGAGAGAGAGAGAGAGAGAGAGAGAGAGAGAGAGAGAGAGAGAGAGAGAGAGAGAGAGAGAGAGAGAGAGAGAGAGAGAGAGAGAGAGAGAGAGAGAGAGAGAGAGAGAGAGAGAGAGAGAGAGAGAGAGAGAGAGAGAGAGAGAGAGAGAGAGAATCACACTGAGACACACACTAGGACTGTGCTGAGTGAGTGCAATAAAAACATAATTACTGAATGAGTGTGTTAAGCATCTGCCACAACCTAGCCTCATTACTCCCACACCCCACACCACGACTACCACCCATTACTACTCCCACCCCACCCCACACCTGACTACCACCCATTACTACTCACCCCACACCACCGACTACCACCCATTACTACTCCCACACCCCACACCACGACTACCACACATTACTACTCCCACACCCCACACCACGACTACCACACATTACTACTCCCACACCCCACACCACGACTACCACACATTACTACTCCCACACCCCACACCACGACTACCACACATTACCACTTCCACACCCCACACCCCACACCGACTACCACCCATTACTATCCCACACCCCACACCACGACTACCACACATTACTACTTCCACACCCCACACCACGACTACCACCCATTACTACTCCCACACCCCACACCACGACTACCACCCATTACTACTCCCACACCCCACACCACGACTACCACCCATTACTACTCCCACACCCCACACCACGACTACCACACATTACTACTTCCACACCCCACACCACGACTACCACCCATTACTACTCCCACACCCCACACCACGACTACCACACATTACTACTTCTTCCACCCCACCACCCCACCACGACTACCACCCATTACTTACCCCTCCCACCCCACACCACGACTACCACCCATTACTACTTCCACACCCCACACCACGACTACCACCCATTACTACTCCCACACCCCACACCACGACTACCACCCATTACTACTACACCCCACACCACGACTACCACACATTACTACCCCACACCCCACCCCACCACGACTACCACCCATTACTACTCCCACACCCCACCCCACCACGACTACCACCCACTACTCCCCCCCACCCCACCCCACCACGACTACCACACATTACTCACCCACCCCACCCCACCACGACTACCACACATTACTTACTCCACACCCCTACACCACGACTACCACCCATTACTACTCCCACACCCCACACCACGACTACTACACACATTACTACACCCCACACCACGACTACTACACATTACTCATCCCACACACGACTACCACACATTACTACTCCCACACCCCACACCACGACTACCACACATTACTACTCCCACACCCCACACCACGACTACCACACATTACTACTGCCACCCCCCACACCACGACTACCACACATTACCACTTCCACACCCCACACCACTACCACACACATACTTCCACACCCCACACCGACTACCACACATTACTACTCCCCCCCCACCCCACCACGACTACTACCACATTACCACTTCCACACCCCACACCACGACTACCACCACATTACTACTTCACCCCACACCACGACTACCACACATTACTACTTCCACACCCCACACCACGACTACCACACATTACTACTTCCACACCCCACACCACGACTACCACACATTACTACTTCCACACCCCACACCACGACTACCACAAATTACGACTTCCACACCCCACACCACGACTACCACACATTACTACTTCCACACCCCACACCACGACTACCACACATTACTACTTCCACACCCCACACCACGACTACCACACATTACTAATTCCACACACCCACACCACGACTACCACACATTAGTACTTAGACACCCCACACCACGACTCCTACACCCAACTCCATGACTCTCACACCCACACCACGACACCCACATCTTGGCTACCTCACCCACACCTCGGCTGTCACCCACACCTCGTCTCAGTCACCCACACCTCGTCTCAGTCGCCCACACCTCGTCTCAGTCACCCACACCTCGTCTCAGTCACCCACACCTCGTCTCAGTCACCCACACCTCGTCTCAGTCACCCACACCTCGTCTCAGTCACCCACGCCTCGTCTCAGTCACCCACACCTCGTCTCAGTCACCCACACCTCGGTTCCTACACCCACGGCTACATTTTCATCATAAAAAGAACCCAACTCCGAGAATGTGCCGCACAAGCATCTTAGAATTCTCATTTTATGGAGGTTATGAAGTGTGTTTATGTGGTGGAGCAGCGTGAGCAAGCAGCTTCAAATACAGGTACGATAGCCCTTAAAAGTCTATAAATCATTTGATATTTATGATGATACATTAGTAGGAGCTGTGACTCGACTTCCGCAACCACACATAGGTGACTGCAACTGGATGACTTCACTCACATCAGAGGGCAAACCTAACCACATCTTGCTTCATTAATTCTTTATTTAAGATAAACGAGGAACCAGGTAAATGCAACTAGTAAGCCTAGGTAAGGTGCATGTTTCGAGCTCACTAGCTGCAGCAACCAGACTCTACCATCCCTTGACATGAATGACCCACAAGAGTTTAGCGATTCAAGTGAATAATAATAAGGACCACTAACACTACAAACGCTATTTCTTGTCATTTTTGTTAGTGTAAATTACATTAATTTATGTTACATTAGGCTATGTTGGTGAAAGTTAGGTTATAAAGGTTAGGCTGTGCTGGTGAAAGTTACATTACTTTATATTAGGTTAGGTTATGTTGGTGTAAGTTAGATTCTTTTATATTAAGTTAGGCTATGTTGTTGAAAGTTAGATTATATTAGGCCAGGCTATGGTGGTGTAAGTTAGGTTAGATTATATTAGATTAGGCTATGGTGGTGTAAGATAGGCTATATTAATATAAGTTAGATTAGGTTAGTGAAAGTTGAGCAAGGTTAATATAAGTTCTATTAGGTTAATGTAAGTGGGTTAAGTTACTGTCTACAAAAGTATATTTACACACAAATAAACAAATAAAAATATGCGACCGCGACACGACACGCAATCTTGTGTCTGCGCAGGACCAGGAAGTGTACAACACTGCACGTGTATAACTGGTCGCGCAACCCTGCACGTGTATAACTGGTCGTGAAACCCTGCACGTGTATAACTGGTCGCGCAACCCTGCACGTGTATAACTGGTCGCGCAACCCTGCACGTGTATAACTGGTCGCGCAACCCTGCACGTGTATAACTGGTCGTGAAACCCTGCACGTGTATAACTGGTCGCGCAACCCTGCACGTGTATAACTGGTCGCGCAACCCTGCACGTGTATAACTGGTCGCGCAACCCTGCACGTGTATAACTGGTCGCGCAACCCTGCACGTGTATAACTGGTCGCGCAACCCTGCACGTGTATAACTGGTCGTGAAACCCTGCACGTGTATAACTGGTCGCGCAGTCCTGCACGTGTATAACTGGTCGCGCAATCCTGCACGTGTATAACTGGTCGCGCAGTCCTGCACGTGTATAACTGGTCGCGCAATCCTGCACGTGTATAACTGGTCGCGCAATCCTGCACGTGTATAACTGGTCGCGCAATCCTGCACGTGTATAACTGGTCGCGCAGTCCTGCACGTGTATAACTGGTCGCGCAATCCTGCACGTGTATAACTGGTCGCGCAATCCTGCATGTGTATAACTGGTCGCGCAACCCTGCACGTGTATAACTGGTCGCGCAACCCTGCACGTGTATAACTGGTCGCGCAACCCTGCACGTGTATAACTGGTCGCGCAATCCTGCACGTGTATAACTGGTCGCGCAGTCCTGCACGTGTATAACTGGTCGCGCAATCCTGCACGTGTATAACTGGTCGCGCAGTCCTGCACGTGTATAACTGGTCGCGCAATCCTGCACGTGTATAACTGGTCGCGCAACCCTGCACGTGTATAACTGGTCGTGAAACCCTGCACGTGTATAACTGGTCGCGCAACCCTGCACGTGTATAACTGGTCGTGAAACCCTGCACATGTATAATTGGTCATGAAACCCTGCACGTGTATAACTGGTCGTGAAACCCTGCACGTGTATAACTGGTCGTGAAACCCTGCACGTGTATAACTGGTCGCGCAACCCAGCACGTGTATAACTGGTCGTGAAGCCCTGCACATGTATAATTGGTCATGAAACCCTGCACGTATATAACTGGTCGCGGAACCCAGCACGTGTATAACTGGTCGTGAAACCCTGCACGTGTATAACTGGTCGCGCAACCCAGCACGTGTATAACTGGTCGTGAAGCCCTGCACATGTATAATTGGTCATGAAACCCTGCACGTATATAACTGGTCTTGTAACCCTGCAAATGTATAACTGGTGGCGCAACCTTGCACGTATCGCTGATCGTACAACCCTGGACGTATCGCTGGTCGTACAACCCTGCACGTATCGCTGATCATACAACCCTGCATGTGTATAGCTGGTCGTGCAACCCTGCACGTGTATAACTAATCGTACAACCCTGGACGTATCGCTGATCGTACAACCCTGGACGTATCGCTGGTCGTACAACCCTGGACGTATCGCTGATCGTACAACCCTGCACGTATCGCTGGTTGTACAACCCTGGACGCATCGCTGATCGTACAACCCTGGACGTATCGCTGGTTGTACAACCCTGGACGCATCGCTGATCGTACAACCCTGGACGTATCACTGGTCGTACAACCCTGGACGTATCGCTGATCGTACAACCCTGGGCGTATCGCTGGTCGTACAACCCTGGACGTATCGCTGGTCGTCCAACCCTGCACGTATCACTGGTCGTACAATTATGCACGTGTATCGCTGGTCGTCAATGGCCCAGGAAGATCCGAAACGTCTAGTTCTCTTTCCAAATTGTAGGTTCGTTGATGAATAAGACACATGTGCAACACCTGGGTATCCTTATTCTGAAAGACGTATCGCCAACCAGCGACTTATCAGTTCATACAGAAGTTATGTGAAAGTGTTGAAACTGGATGTCAAGAAGCAGAACAAGTGTTTCCTGACGCGGATCTTAATCATATGATGACCCACAGCTGGAGCTTTTGGTTACCTGACCGATGACTTCTGCTGGCTTACCGGTCCGCCTCTTTAAAAATCATGGCTATAATATTGAAGCTGGAGACAACGTAAGATGAGGTACTTAGTCCCACAACCTAGATAAGGTGTTCACCACCTTAGTCTTGTTGTGTGTTTTTCATCAACATGTCCCAGTTGTCTACCATTAACGCTATTGTTGGTTCGTCATGAATGTTTTGCATGGTGAAGCCATCACGCCCACACCACGCCCACGTCTCAGTGGTGGGTGAGGGAGGAGCTGGGGGAGGGGGTTGGAAGGGAGGTAGGTTAGAAGAGCCTGGGCCAGTCTGGCTACACACCTCTCTACTGCACTACACTATTCTCTCTTGCCATTTTACGCGACCTTTTTTGCTCGATCAATGGCAGCCGTCTGTTGCTGACCCACCAATCTTGGTGTACACATGAGAGCTCGTTTACATTTTTGTGCACGTGAGAGCTCACC
Organism: Cherax quadricarinatus; assembly: GCF_038502225.1. Lineage (NCBI taxonomy): Eukaryota > Metazoa > Arthropoda > Malacostraca > Decapoda > Parastacidae > Cherax > Cherax quadricarinatus. The sequence goes on from NC_091298.1 coordinate 17,668,941, forward strand.
CCCATCCTCGTACACTTACACACAAGAGCTTGTCTACACCCACTTACACGTGAGAGCTACCCACCCTCACCCTCGTACACATACCTACACACGAGAGCTACTACCCGCCCATGTACATATACGTACACATGAGAGCTAGCACCCACCCACATATATATATACGAACACGCTCACAAGAAGTGGTCTAATGGTGTGGCGTATAAAACGTACGTGTATGTGTGTGCGTGTGTGTGTGTGTGTGTGTGTGTGTGTGTGTGTGTGTGTGTGTGTGTGTGTGTGCAAGCCTCCATTTATCAGTGTCAGCGTCCAGGTACACACCAGACGAAACAGTGATAATATAGTGAGTGGGATTAATTTATTCATTGTTGCTGCCGCCAGTGACTAGTTTCTTGTGCACCTCATACTCAGTGTTTTTTTTGTTGATTACGATCTCATCTTATACTAGCTAATTTATAAAGCCTATGCAACATGCACATACAATCTTAAAATTTTAGGCATCTTAATAATTAACAAAGAAGTGATTGACTATTTCCAGTGGGGTTTGCTGGGTCGGATTTTCGTTTGTACAATCTTAGATATTGTTTTAATGTGATACCCCGCCTCTGTTCACACCTGACATCTGCTATGATTGAGAGCCCCAGTCAAGCTGAACTGCTGAAAGTATTTATAGCTTAGCCACAGTCCAGCAGTGACAACATCTTATAGTCTACTGGTCTTGTTACTTTCTCCAAAAGAACATGTTTCATGTTGAGGTTAGGATAGGTCAGGTCAGGTTAGGTAGGTTAGGTTAGGATAGGTCAGGTTAGGTAGGTTAGGTTAGGATAGGTTACAAAGAAAAAACTATAAATACAAGATAAAAGACGATAAAATAGTCTGCCGCCAGAACAAACAACAGACAACTACTACGCAAAGCTCATATAACTAAGTAATTTTTCAACTGTTTAAGTCTCCGTCAACAGCCACCCATTTGACTGTTTCTACAACAGTGCCATGTTATCTGTGAGTAAGAGGACGGGCTACACAAGGCACACGATCAAGAAGAAAGTGCCGGGATATATGGAATTCCTTGTAGAGGTTATGATAAAATATGTCGCAGAAACTGCCAGAAACTCGTGAAAGTCCATAGCGTGGTTCTTAGCACGTAGGATTATAGCCCTTCACAAGTAGACATAATCAGGATAACAGCTCTACGTAGGCAGCAGGTAAAATAACAGTTCTTCGCAAATAGGCAGCAGATAGGATAATAAAGATAATGATGAAGATAAAGATGTTTATTTTGACAAATTACATGGTTGTACAGAGGAATATAATAGTTGGGTGTACATGCCAAAAGCCCCTTTGTATGCAGAGCATTTCGGGCAAACTTAGAGATTAACTTAAGATTAGTAAGGCGATAATACATAGTTCACATGGTCATTAGATGAGTTACAGTGAGTACAGTAGAACTGTATATTCTATCAGGTAATGCTACATGGTTTTGATAAGTCTAGTAGAGACTTATTACACTATTGAAATAGTTAATAAAGATTACAGTATTACAATTTAACAGTTTAAAATAATTTACAATATGATGTATTACAGCTTAGTACTATTTAAAACAATGAAACCTGGTACACAAATAACCCGCACATAAAAGAGAGAAGCTTACGACGACGTTTCGGTTCGACTTGGACCATTGACAAAGTGTGTCTTTGTCAATGGACCGAAACGTCGTCGTAAGCTTCTCTCTTTTATGTGCGGATTATTTGTGTATCGTTCCAGTCACGGTATTGTGCCTTTTTTGTTATTTAGTTATTAATAAAATCTGGTATTACAATGGTATAATTTACGTTGTGATGTACTGTATTACAATCTATTGCTATGTAAAACAATAGAAAAATAGACATCCTAATTTCGAAGTAGTAAGCGGTTGAGCATTCATCAGTACAATATGAGTAGCTTCGAAAAACAGGTAGTGATTAGGTACGGTTTGTCTGGTTAATTTTAGGTGACTAGTAGGGCCTTAAACTGATTTGCAGACAAGGGTCCTTTAGTGTGTTCTGGCAATGAATTCCAGATCTTCGGGCCTTTTACGTGCATAGCAATTTTGCATAGGGAGAGATGAACACGAGGGATATCGAAGAGTGATCTGTCTCGTATTATGGTTGTGTGTTCTGTTATAGTTTTCAAGGAGGAGTTTGAGAGGAGAGTTTACATTAGAGTATAGTGTTCTGTGTATGTAGTAGGCACAATAATAAGTGTGGATGTTTTGTATATTTAGCAAGTTAAGACTCTTGAAAAGAGGTGGAGTGTGTTGTCTAATGCAGGAATTAGTAATTAATAGCACTGCAGCTTTTTGCTGGGTTATTAAAGGCTTAAGGTGATTTGCCGTGGTTGAGCCCCATGCACAAATACCATATGTGAGGTAAGGGTAAATGAGAGAGTGGTACAAAGCTATAAGAGCTGATTGGGGTACATAGCACCGTATCTTTGAAAGGATGCCTACTGTTTTGGAGACTTTCTTGGAAATTTGCTGTATGTGTGTCTGAAATTTGAGACTGCAATCAAGGTGGAGACCTAGAAATTTGCCCTCTGCCTGTCTCGAAATAGGTAAACCATTTATCAATATGTTTGGCTGTACATTTGAAGCTCTATTAACAAAAAGATAACAGAAAATAGGATAACAGATCTAAGCAGGAAGGCAGTAGGTAGGATAACAGATCTTAGCAAGAAGGTAGAAGATAGGACAACAGCTCTCAGCAAGAAGGTAACAGGTAACAGTTCTTAGCAAGAAAGCAGGTAGGATAACAGCTCTAGGCAAAAAGGCAGAAGGTAGAATAACAGATCTTAGAAGGAAAGTAGCAGGTAGATTAACAGCCCTTAGACTGTAAATTCAATAGTAAAAAAAATAAATTCAACTCTCGTTCATAGTTACGTGATAAAAGTCTAGGGAAGGAGACGCCGCTATTCAACTATTCCCTTGACGCAGCATGACTGTTGGTTCAGCTCTTCCTCGTGAATATAATAATAATAATAATAATAATAATAATAATAATAATAATAATAATAATAATAATAATAATAATAATAATAATAATAATAATAATAATAACCTACTCAACAAATAAATAAAACGTCTAGTTCGGATGGAATTAAATTAACGACAATTAATTTCAACAGGAAATATAGAGACAGGTGTATTTTTCCGTGTATATACATTAAAACTTTACTTAATCCCTATTAAAGGGATTAAAATATTCTTGACCGGTGGGGAACAGGTACCATTCCGCCTTAACTTCGCGTAGCCAATAAGGTTTAAAGCCAAGTAACCAACCAACCGACTTAAAAAAAGTACAATGTTACAAAATACGACATATTTAGTCCTGCCTTTTCTGTATGCAAAACTATTTTTATTATTTATAAAATGTATTTTTTGTCAATATTTCCCATAGGAAATAATGTAAATCCAATCAAACCATTCCAGACACCCAAAAATATTAACAAAAAATACATTTTATAGATAATAAAAATAGTTTTGCATACAGAAAAGGCACGACTGAATTCGAGGGTCCACTGTATATATATATATATATATATATATATATATATATATATATATATATATATATATATATATATATATATATATATATATATATATATATATATATATATGTATATATATATATATATATATATATATATATATATATATATATATATATATATATATATATGTATATATATATATATATATATATATATATATATATATATATATATATATATATATATATATATATATATATATATATATATATATATATATATATATATATATATATATATATGGTGAATTTGTTTGAAAAATCTTTGTTAGTGCATGAGACAAGGGGACTTCAACAGTATGTGCCAATCATTTCCTCTCTTTAAAGTAGGGGAGGGATTGTATTGATGTCAGAGTACTGGAGCAACCCTCCCTATTCTTAGGTCAAATCATATTACCTCACACAGGCGCTTTACGATCTCTACGGATTTAGCATTTCCCATGAATATTGTAATAATTTGCTCTTATAAATATATAATTCAGATGTAACATAAACCAGACTAATAAATGTAAGTGTACAAACAAATGCATAAGCATTTATGAATAAATATGTGCTTCTGTCGGTCAGTTGTCTGATTCTAATCTCGACTGGGTGAAGCAGCTGCCTCCGAAATTATTCGTACAATTGATAACGTGTAACTTAAAATTTATTTATCAAAAAATGCAGGTGTACCACAAACCCTGACATGTATATTATTTAAGGTAATGCAGTCATT
>NC_091298.1:17678242-17735742 GCF_038502225.1 Cherax quadricarinatus
CAAATCCCTTCCAATATCACGAGTGCTAAACCCGTAAGTCATACAGTGCCTAAGGAATGGGGGGAGGGGGGGTGACCAGATATGATCCAAGGAATGGAATAGCTCCAATTCCTTGGATCAAAAGCCTTTCATCAGCCTCGATGTCTTCACTCTTGAGGCGATCGTTTTATGCGAATCTTCATTAATAGGCGAGAATGAACTGCACTAATTAAGTAGATGATAATCTGAGGATATTGATTTACATCCTTGATAAAATATAATTAGTAATTTATTATTAAAATGTTATTTCTCGATCATTAGCAGCCAGTTTGTTTGACTCAAGTTATCAGTGGCCCAGTCCTCCCTGGAGCCTGTGATATCCCCGACCTTGACTCCCATATGTGAGAGTGCAATGTATATTTACTCTCGTTGCCTTGTAGGCTTCGCTTGAGTCTCGGTAGGGTTCTAGATACATTTGTTCCGTTCTTTTCCTGAAATCTTTATATAAGACTTAACTAATTATGGACTAATTTTTCTAATATCTTTGTTGAAGTTGCAACATGATGGTCAGCATAGCATCATCTCAGTCGCCTTTACCATGGCGGGGATAATACTGGTGACATCATTTACAGTTCTTCCATCTTTCACCTTCGACGACAAGTCGTTGCAGCATTTATATACCGTGATTATCATTATGCCATTCTCTGCATTTATCCAATCATTGATTAATCTTCGTTGCATGTGTGTGTAATCACCGTAAAGAGCAGACACGACGACACAACACGCCACGCCCCAGCTGCACGACCTCTGGTAATTACCACTGTCTTCCGCTACTCATATTTACATTTCTTAACTTATGATATGCTCTTAATAACATTCAGTATTTTATGGCTCTGCTTCCTATTTGCAACTTGTGCTTATCTGAGCAAATCTAATGGCAAATTGCAGTGTTTAACACTGCTTGCCGAAGATAGCAAGCCTGGTTTGGCTCGTAATTAGCGGACGAAGGATCGAGCCTTCGGAACCACTCCCTATGCTGAATAACTCACATGTGTTTAACACTTCGTGAAATACTTTACCATCTTTACCCGCTGAACCCAAGCTGAATTTTGGTCATTTAGTAGTTACAACAGCTGAATATCATGGGTTTAAATCAAGTGTTACTCCTATACTCGTTCGGGTTGCTTATGTCCAACTCTCTTTTTCTTTACATACTAAAAATGCGTGGCTAAAAAAAGTTATACGAAATGCTGAGAGAGACGAGTTGATATCGCACTTACAGGATTTACTCAACAGCATAAGCTCTACATAGAATATTTTCTTATCACATCTGAAGTAGGTATTTAACATTACTGAATGAAAATCATAAATTAGTTTGTTATTCTACGTGCGTTAAACAGATGCTCTCATAAGTCATTGTGAGGGGCAATTATTTTGTTTAACACCACTCTTAAACTAAGAAGGCAGTAGTATAATGCAACAGCTTTGTCTCTTAAATCCTGTAGTAATATTTCACTAAAGAGATGTTCCCTGATGCTGGTGAAGGGCTCTTGATCAGAAGAATTTCAAGTATTGTCCCGTTCCTCAGCTTAAGCCTGATTGTCTCTCCAGGCGTTGAATGATCATTACTGCTTAAGCGATTTCCAACTAATATAATAATAACGAAGTAACATTTCCTGGTTTACTATCAATTAGTATATTGCGCTGTTCTAATGCTTAGTTAAATAGTAACCATCAGCGGGTATGTAATTAGGTGCTTAAACTCTTCAAGGGATTGGCTGCTAGTTCGTCCGGCACAGGTGAACTGCTTATGTTCAGTTACCATGGGTATCTTAAAGAATCATGGCTGCTGATATCGCTAACATTTAGTGTCAGTTTAAGGTCATCCAAGACTTCCTGTGGCCTCGATATGTTCGTATGCTTTTCTGGAAACAGAGCCGATGGTTGTATTGAACACATTTCCCATACCATATCTTTAACGTTACTAATCAGTCCTTACAGTCTGTGAGAAATTATGTGTATGAATTTCACAAGTACAATCCTGAATTAACATTTCACACACAGCTGGGGAGAACTCTGGCACACCTAAAACAGATTACGTTTACTGCTATGGTTGTATCTCGGAGACAGGTGGGACTTTAGCAACAGTGGGTCACTACACTGTTCCTCCTTCGATGCCCACCTTCCCAGCTCCCCAAACTCACACATCTGGACCTTAAATTATGTGAGCATATAGTCCTTGAATTTATTACATGAAATTTTCAGCCAGTAACACTAGCTGTATTAAATTTGGTTGTGAAATTTATATTACTGAAAAATTACTTTGGACTGGACAGCTTCAAGTAATTTGTTGATCCACGGTTTAAACTGATTATACACAACATTTTCATATTACATAAAATTGAGTGTACATAAATGTAGAACATATGAATTACTTACCAAGTTATTATCTTGGTGATATATCCTAATGCCTCCCTAGCAGGCAGGTATGCTAAATATTGGCCAGTGCTAGAACCTTACCTATTTGGTGGGTTGATACTATATATAAGGAGGCGAAATTAAATTACTGTAGGTACACGCTATGATCAATTTGTCCAGTCACCGCGTCCAGTATCATGACCAGATTACAATGTATCCGAACCCTTCCAGATACCTATTATATTCACTTATTTCATGGTCCCCAATTATTGTCGATACACTCTTCATCGGCTTCGATTACCCAGGATCAAATTCTGCAACACTCCCCACTTAATGTATACGTTCCGCCATTTTCGTTGCTCTCCTGTGTTTTGTTTACCAATACATCTTTTCAATTAATTTAATAACACTTCCAGATGTGTACTACATTTTCATTATTGAAATATTTATTTCCTCTAAATCCCAACATTTTCACTTTACTTATTCAACTCCTTACAGAATATAAGGAAATAACAGAATATTAGCTCTCATGTCACAGAACATTTTTTAGAAGTTACTGAAGATACACACCTACACAGTTTCAGATAAACATTAATATTCCCATCAATTCTTACATACAGATCCCAAGAAAATTATCAAAATTTTACACACAGTCAATTGTGGATCCTATTGCAACGTTCATCTTTCTCTTGTTCCTTACATACATATTTGAAAAGTTCTTAAGAGTTATGAATAATTCTCTACTCATATTCTCATTTACAATTCTTATATTTCTCTTGCTTTCTCTCTGTAACCGTATATAGTTAGCATGGTCTTCAGGGGTGATCATCTCTTTCAATAACTTACGCACATCACGTTTTTGCCCTATGGCCTCTGTTAATTATTTGATCATTCACGATGGTGTTATTTTTATCCTTGTCTCTTATTATGTTCATTTGAATAATATTTATCATATAAAATTACATTTTTAAATATAATTCATATTTCCTCCACACTGTTTTCATTTGAACGTTAGACATACTTTATGTTTCAGCTATATTAATCAATTACTTATGTCTGCTGCTGTTGTGCGCTTGTGACCGTCATAACACCAATCTCATAACAACATTACATTGTGGATTCAAAAGGTGTAATTACGATAATGCTGAAGAAAAACCAAACGTTGCAAAGCAGACCTTTACTGGGACAAGGTAAAGCCTTATTAGTTAGTTACCAACTGTCAATAGACATAAATTTTAGTCCGCATATTTTTTGGTGTGGTGAGTGTGTTTCGTATGTGTACTCACCTATGTGTCGTTGCAGTGTGTGTGTGTGTGTGTGTGTGTGTGTGTGTGTGTGTGTGTGTGTGTGTGTGTGTGTGTGTGTGTGTGTGTGTGTGTGTGTGTGTGTGTGTGTGTGTGTGTGTTTTTCCAGTAATAATAAATAATCTTTATTTCTAAAAAATACATATAATTAATGTAGGAATAACTGACATTTTTGGCATACTTTATAGAAAGTTCCTGGTTCTGCAGAGCATTTCGGGCAGCCTTAAGATTAACTTACAACTACAGACATTTATAAGATTAACTTGGTTTACCTGAATGCTAAAGTTAACAGTCTCTGATATTATTTCATGGGGTTTACAACCTATTGACTAAACAAGGGTGCCTTAAAGTAAACTTTCAGCGTATATAAACTTAATGAATACATCCCTGTGTGTGTGTCTTACCAAGCACCCACCTCCATTCTGACCTGACATGCTGTTCGTACCTCACGTTTCCTCGTCACCCGCTCTTCTCATTACCAAAGCTTATTACATGTACTCTCCACAGACTTGAAAAAGGTGGTCTCCAAGCAGTTTTTATGGCCATAGTGCTGGGAATGGTGACACGTAGGAGAGAGAGGTAGGATAAGATAGAGAAATACAGGATACAGGAGAAATAGGGAAAAACATAATTAAGTGGCCCAGCCACATTGGTTATGGAATTTAAAGAGTATTGCTAGTTATGTTTAAGTATTGCATTGACATTTTTCGCAGGTCCAAGGACATTAATATGGATATCAGTGCCATGCTCATTTTTACCTTTCAAGAGAGGTGCCTAAATGTTGAAGGGATCTTGATCCTAAAGATTGGATCTAATCTTATTTTTCTTACATATAACTTGTTTACTGCCCATTACTTAGACCCTGTAATAATAATAATAATAAGAATAATGTTCAAAGTCTGCAACAACAGTTTCGAACCTGTGGTCTGCCGATCCCTTGGGGTCCACAAAGGCAGTACTGGGGTTCCATGAACTACGTTCAAAATTTTCAAAAAGTTGCAGTGTAAAATGCATAATTACTCACGATAAGGCTAATAAAGACAAACTTACAAAATTTCAAAGCCGTTTCCAAATCGGCAGGAATAGTGAAACTTTCAGGGCGCTTTTTTAAACTGTTGATCTTATGTGATAGGTTGCCGAATCGAAAAGAAAATAGTCTTGTGGAACTTTCGTGTGACACCTCACTGAGGTCAAGTTTTATTCAGTACAACTTATCAGACTTTTGGTTGCATGTGAAAAATAAGTACCCAGAACTGACATCCAAAACACTGAAATATTTAATGGCATCATTCCACACTACATATTTATATGAGCAGGCTTTCTCCCAGCTGTTTTATATAAAATCAAAATACAGAAACAGGATGAATGTGGAACCTGTATGCCACTGAACCTGAAATTCGTAACATAGTGTCAACATAGCAGCATCAACCATCACATTAAACATGCAAGCTTTTCAGTACTGCTATTTATTTTATTGCAAACTCAGTTACGTATATCTTTCAACTGAAAGATGAAATTGGGAAAACGAGTTTGTTGTCAGTTAATAATAACGGTTTGTTGAGCAGACAAACCTTTCAAAAACCTGGGGTTTATGGGAAGATTAATTTCAATAAAATGGGTCCTCGCTGGCGAAAAGGCTGGGAACCACTCCTCTAGGACATTACAGCCTTTTTTAAGAGAGAGAGAGAGAGAGAGAGAGAGAGAGAGAAGGTAGGAAATGAAAGAGGGGGTAAATTATTTTATTTCAGGGATGCTCTAAACCCGAAAGAGCCATACAGAATCTGGGGAACAGAAGGCAATCAATTTGATCCAAATCCTTGAATCAAGAGCCCCTCACGTGCCGCAAGGAACCTCCTTGGAGAGGAAAAGTAAGTAAAAATCAGAGATGGGGGAGAGAACGAGGGATTATGCATAACGAATAGGGAGGTAGGAGTGTATACGTGACACTGATTGTACGGGAAAGGAAGAGAAAACAGCATGAAAAGAGAAAGGTGTGTGGGAGAGGGGGTAGATGAGTGCCGGGTCGGTACACACACACACTGGCGACACAGGTAATTACTCTCAATTACCTGGGTGGGGGGACGACTCACCTAACGGAGTCCCTCAACTGTTTGTTGTGCTCTCAATCATATATATAATATATATATATATATATATATATATATATATATATATATATATATATATATATATATATATATACATATATATATATATATATATATATATATATATATATATATATATATATAATATATATATATATATATATATATATATATATATATATATATATATATATATATATATATATATATATATATACATATATATATATATATGTATATAATATATATATATATATATATATATATATATATATATATATATATATATATATATATATATATATATATATATATATATATGTGTGTGTGTGTGTGTGTGTGTGTGTGTGTGTGTGTGTGTGTGTGTGTGTGTGTGTGTGTGTGTGTGTGTGTGTGTGTGTGTGTGTGTGTGTCGCGCCGAATATTTGGTTTACATAGCAACGCTCTTCTTGCCGAATAAGGCAAGCGAAAATTTGTGTATGCAATAATTTCGCAAAAATCACTTTGAACTTAACGAAAAAAAATATTTAATTGTGTTTTTTTTTATTAAATTATTGTAAACCTATCTAAAATATATTTAGTTGGATTAGGTTAAATTAAACTGCGCTTGTTATAAGGTTAGGTAGGTTTTCTAAGGTTCTTTTTGTACAAAATCATTAATATTTACATTAACGTAAATTAAAAAACATATCTTTAAAAGTATAAGAGAAAATTTTTAGAAAGGACTTGATTTTAAATAAGTTTTTGCTAACTGACCAATTTTACCTATTCGATACGACATATACATATATATAATTAATTGAACTAAGTGTAGAAAGGGGTTCGGTAATATGTAATACATATTTTATGAAAAAGAGGATAAATAAGTATACAAGATATGATCTAGCACGTAATGAAAGTAGTTTGTTAGATTATGTATTCGTTGATAAAAGGTTGATGGGTAGGCTCCAGGATGTACATGTTTATAGAGGGGCAACTGAAATATCGAATCATTATCTAGTTGTAGCTACAGTTAGAGTCAGAGGTAGATGGGACAAAAGGAAAATGGCAACAGTAAGTAAGAGAGAGGTGAAAGTTTATAAGCTAAGGGAGGAGGAAATTAGGATGAGATATTAAGCAACCATTGGCAGAAAGGTGGGCTAGTGCAAGTAGGGGTAGTTGGGGGGGGGTTGAAGAGGGAGGGGATAGTTTTAAAAATGCAGTATTACAATGTGGGGCAGAAGTTTGTGGCTATAGGAGGGTGGGTACAGAAGGAAAGAGGAGTGATTGGTGGAATGATGAGGTAAAGGGTGTGATAAAAATGAAAAAGGTAGAGGTTTTTACAAAGCAGAAGTGATATAAGAAGGGTATAGTATTTGGAGAGTAAAAGAAAGATGAAGAGAGTGGCGAGAGAGTTCAAAAGGATAGCAAATGACAGATTGGGAGAGGCACTGTCAAGAAATTTTGCTGAGAATAAGAAAATTATTTGGAGTGAGATAAACAAGTTAAGAAAGCCTAAGGAACGAAGGCATTTTTCAGTAAAAAACAGAGTAGGGGAGTTAGTAGATGGGGACTTTTAAATGTCGATGAAAAAAGGGAGGCCGTAATTTCATGTACTGGCCAGGGAGGTATAACATCTTTTAGGAGTGAAGAAAAGCAAGATGTGAGTGTGGGGGAAGTACGTGAGGCATTGCGCAGAATGAAAGGGGGTAAAGCAGCTGGAACTGACGGGATCATGTCAGAAATGTTAAAAGCGGAGGGGGATATAGTGTTGGAGAAGTTGGTATTTTTGTTTAATAAATGTATGAAAGAGGGGAAGGTACCTAGGGATTGGCAGAGAGCATGTATAGTTCCTTTATATAAAGGGAAGGGGGACATAAGAGACTGCAAAAATTATAGAAAAATAAGTTTACTGAGTATACAAAGTAAAGTGTATGGTAGGGTTATTATTGAAAGAATTAGAGGTAAGACAGAGAGCAGGATTGCAGATAAGCAAGGAGGCTTTAGAATGGGTAGGAGATGTATAGATCAAGTGTTTACATTGAAGCATATATGTGAACAGTATTTAGATAAAGGTAGGGAAGTTTTCATTGCATTTATGGATTTACAAAAGGCATTTGATAGAGTGGATAGGGGAGCAATGTGGCAGATGTTGCAAGTATACGGAATAGGTAGTAAGTTACTAAATGCTGTAAAGAGTTTTTATGAGGATAGTGAGGCTCAGGTTAGGGTGTGTAGGAGAGAGGGAGATTACTTCCCAGTGAAAGTAGGTCTTAGACAGAGATGTGTAATGTCACCATGGTTGTTTAACATATTTATAGATGGGGTTGTAAAAGAAGTAAATGCTAGGGTGTTGGGAAGAGGGGTGGGATTAAATTATGGGAAATCAAATACAAAATGGGAGTTGACACAGTTTCTTTTTGCTGATGATACTGTGCTTTTGGAGAATTCTAAAAAAAGTTGCAAAGGCTAGTGGACGAGTTTGGGAGGGTGTGTAAAGGTAGAAAGTTGAAAGTGAACATAGATTAGAGTAAGATGATGAAGGTATCAAACGATTTAGATAAAGAAAAATTGGATATCACATTGGAGGAAGGGAGTATGGAAGAAGTGAATGTGTTCACATATTTGGGAGTTGACTTGTCAGCTGATGGGTTTATGAAGGATGAGGTTAACCATAGAACTGATGAAGGAAAAAAGGTGAGTGGTGCATTCAGGTATCTGTGGAGACAAAAAGCGTTATCCATGGAGGCAACGAAGGGAATATACAACAGTACGTATAGTGGTACCAACACTCGTATATGGGTGTGAAGCATGTGTTGTAAACACTGCAGCGATGAGGCGACTGGAGGCAGTGGAGATGTCCTGTCTAAGGGCAATGTGTGGTGCAAATATCATGCAGAGAATTCGTAGGGTGGAAATTAGGAGGAGGTTTAGAGTTACTAAAAGTATTAGTCAGAGGGCTGAAAAGGGGCTGTTGAGATGGTTTGGTTATTTAGAGAGAATGGAACAAAACAGAATGACTTGGAGAGCATATAAATCTGTAGGGGAAGGAAGGCGGACTAGGGGTCGGCTCCGAAAACGTTGGAGGGAGAGGGTAAAAGAGGTTTTGTGGGCAAGCGTGTGTGAGCGTCTTAGGAGTGAATGGAAACGAATGGTTTTTGAGACCTGACGCACTGTTGGAGTGTGAGCAGGGTAATATTTTGTGAAGGGATTCAGTGAAACCGGTTAGCCGGACTTGAGTCCTGGAAATGGGAAGTACAATGCCTGTACTTTAAAGGAGAGGTCTGGGGTACTGGCAGTTTAGAGGGACATCTGAACTGTCGTATCTGGGCGCGTCTGCAAAGACTGATTATGTATGACTGATGATGGAAGTATTGAATGATGAAAGGTTTTTCTTTCTTTTTAGGATCTTCTTTCTTTTTGGGTCACCCTGCTTTGGTGGGAAACGGCCGACATGTTTATATATATATATATATATATATATATATATATACATATATATATATATATATATATATATATATATATATATATATATATATATATATATATATATATCAATAACAACACTGCGCTAGCTAAGGATTCGAACCCATGTTGTACTGGCCTGCCTCATGGTAAGCGAGAACCACATGACGCTTTAAACCACAGGACCACCCAACCCTACAAGAATAGTGCAGCCAGCGCACAGCTAGCTGTTAGGCCACCATCCGAGGGCATACGGAGGTGTGGGAGCTTCTAAGCTAATTTCATTCTCATCCTTGTTTGGTGTACTAGCCTCACGAGCAGTATTTATATATTATTGTAACCATGAACGAGTGGTATTGATCAATAACAACACTGTTGTTATTGATCAATACAAGTCGTTCGTGGTTACAATAATATATATATATATATATATATATATATATATATATATATATATATATATATATATATATATATATATATATATATATATGTATATATATATATATATATATATATATATATATATATATATATATATATATATATATATATATATATATATATATATATATATATATATATATATATATATATATGGAGATGGGAAGTACAGTGTCTACACTTCGAAGGATGGTTGTTAATGTTGAAGGTTTATAACTGTAGTGTAAGTGCGGCTCTGGCAAGACAGTGATGGAGTGAATGATGATGAAAGTTTTTCCTTTTCGGGCCACCTGCCTTGGTGGGAGATGGCCGATGTGTTGTCAAAAAAAATAATGTATATGTACATTTATTATTATTTATTATCACACTGGCCGATTCCCACCAAGGCAGGGTGGCCCGAAAAAGAAAAACTTTCACCATCATTCACTCCATCACTGTCTTGCCAGAAGGGTGCTTTACACTACAGTTTTTAAACTGCAACATTAACACCCCTCCTTCAGAGTGCAGGCACTGTACTTCCCATCTCCAGGACTCAAGTCCGGCCTGCCGGTTTCCCTGAACCCCTTCATAAATGTTACTTTGCTCACACTCCAACAGCACGTCAAGTATTAAAAACCATTCGTCTCCATTCACTCCTATCAAACACGCTCACGCACGCCTGCTGGAAGTCCAAGCCCCTCGCACACAAAACCTCCTTTACCCCCTCCCTCCAACCTTTCCTAGGCCGACCCCTACCCCTCCTTCCTTCCACTACAGACTGATACACTCTTGAAGTCATTCTGTTTCGCTCCATTCTCTCTACATGTCCGAACCACCTCAACAACCCTTCCTCCGCCCTCTGGACAACAGTTTTGGTAATCCCGCACCTCCTCCTAACTTCCAAACTACGAATTCTCTGCATTATATTCACACCACACATTGCCCTCAGACATGACATCTCCACTGCCTCCAGCCTTCTCCTCGCTGCAACATTCACCACCCATGCTTCACACCCATATAAGAGTATTGGTAAAACTATACTCTCATACATTCCCCTCTTTGCCTCCAAGGACAAAGTTCTTTGTCTCCACAGACTCCTAAGTGCACCACTCACCGTTTTCCCCTCATCAATTCTATGATTCACCTCATCCTTCATAGACCCATCCGGTGACACGTCCACTCCCAAATATCTGAATACATTCACCTCCTCCATACTCTCTCCCTCCAATCTGATATCCAATCTTTCATCACCTAATATTTTTGTTATCCTCATAACCTTACTCTTTCCTGTATTCACTTTTAATTTTCTTCTTTTGCACACCCTACCAAATTCATCCACCAATCTCTGCAACTTCTCTTCAGAATCTCCCAAGAGCACAGTGTCATCAGCAAAGAGCAACTGTGACAACTCCCACTTTATGTGTGATTCTTTATCTTTTAACTCCACGCCTCTTGTCAAGACCCTCGCATTTACTTCTCTTACAACCCCATCAATAAATATATTAAACAACCACGGTGACATCACACATCCTTGTCTAAGGCCTACTTTTACTGGGAAATAATTTCCCTCTTTCCTATGTACTCTAACTTGAGCCTCACTATCCTCGTAAAAACTCTTTACTGCTTTCAGTAACCTACCTCCTACACCATACACCTGCAACATCTGCCACATTGCCCCCCTATCCACCCTGTCATACGCCTTTTCCAAATCCATAAATGTCACAAAGACCTCTTTAGCCTTATCTAAATACTGTTCACTTATGTCTTATATGTTTCACTGTAAACACCTGGTCCACACACCCCCTACCTTTCCTAAAGCCTCCTTGTTCATCTGCTATCCTATTCTCCGTCTTACTTTTAATTCTTTCAGTAATAACTCTACCATACACTTTACCAGGTATACTCAACAGACTTATCCCCCTATAATTTTTGCACTCTCTTTTGTCCCCTTTGCCTTTATACAAAGGAACTATGCATGCTCTCTGCCAATCCCTAGGTACCTTACCCTCTTCCATATGTTTATTAAATAATTGCACCAACCACTCCAAAACTATATCCCTACCTGCTTTTAGCATTTCTATCTTTATCCCATCAATCCCAAAAGCAAATATCGCAAACCAAGCGATACAAGATGCAAAACAACCACGGGGGGAGTAGAATAATAGCTCTAGAGCTACTACTTCCCCCGGTGACGTGTGAGGTCACCAGACCTAACTGTTTGTGACTTCTTTCTTTGGGGGTACGTGAAGAGCACGGTTTATGTACCACCACTACCAGCAACCCTGGAGGAGCTGAAAAGTTCGATCACTGAAACAGTTCGCATGATAACACCAGATATGCTGCAGAGCGTCTGGACCGAACTGGACTATCGCATCAATGTTTGCCGAGGAACCAGAGAGGCGCACATTGAGTGCCTTTAATGCTACCCTATATCACATGAAACTGAATGAAATCCTGCCTCTGAAGCTACTAACTGTGAAAGATTATTACAATAACGTTACATATTACACCTGTTAAAAATCAGGGAGTTTTTTTGTGGCCACCCTGTATTATATTATATATATATATATATATATATATATATATATATATATATACATATATATATATATATACATATATATATATATATATACACATATATATATATATACACACATATATATATATATACACACATATATATATATATATATATATATATATATATATATATACACACACATATATATATATATATACACACATATATATATATATATATATATATATATATATATACACACATATATATATATATATATATAAATGAAATCACGAAACAAGTGATTTTAAATCATTTACCAAACCGCGGCAGGCCAGGACTCGACCCTACGAACTTTCTACCGGATGAGGCTGAAATTAATCCTTTAGGTACCACTGCCACGAGTGTCCTCGGGCCAAGGCAAACACATAGCTACGTGCTGTGTGCTTGGTTCTAGTAGGATCAGTGGTGCAGTGGTAAGGTGATGCGCGCATTGTGCTGTCTCTGGAGGCGGTACAAGGTTCGTAGGGTCGAGTCCTGGCCTGCCGCAGTTTGGTAAATGATATATATATATATATATATATATATATATATATATATATATATATATATATATATATATATATGCAAAACAACCACTCTGAAAGAATAGAG
The DNA here is from genome assembly GCF_038502225.1 of Cherax quadricarinatus. Lineage (NCBI taxonomy): Eukaryota > Metazoa > Arthropoda > Malacostraca > Decapoda > Parastacidae > Cherax > Cherax quadricarinatus. The sequence goes on from NC_091298.1 coordinate 17,691,100, forward strand.
AAATTCCAAGCGCTTTCGTGACTTCTCACATTATCATAGTTCCTTGATAATGTGAGTAGTCACGAAAGCGCTTGGAATTTCTCTATTCTTTCAGAGTGGTTGTTTTGCATATTCTGAAATCACCTGTTTACTGTGATCTTATTGCATATATATATATATATATATATATATATATATATATATATATATATATATATATATATATATATATATATATATATATATTTCCAAGCACTAATTCAACATCGCTAATTTAGGAATTTTTTGACACAAAAACCAACAATGAAGCACAAAATTAAACACATCTTTGCTATCATTTATTTATGCATCATAACCAAGGAGAAAATCACACGACTAAATACAAAAAAGTATCAAGATAAAACAGTTTATACTAATGGACGTCGTGTATAATGCATTTACCTGTTCCTTAATTAACTTGAGGCTAGCATAATGAATTAAGTGTTGCTTATTAGGCATGTGTGTGTGTGTGTGTGTACTCACCTAGTTGTGGTTGTAGGGGTAGAGTCACAGCTCCTGGCCCCGCCTCTTCACTGGTCGCTACTAGGTCACTCTTCCTGCTCCATGAGCTTTATCATACCTCTTCTTAAAACTATGTATGGTTCCTGCCTCCACTACATCACTTGCCAGACTATTCCATTTCCTGACAACTCTGTGACTGAAGAAATAGTTCTTAACATCTCTGACTCATCTGAGTCTTCAACTTCCAATTATGACCCTCCTAGTCTATACTCCCTTTCCGGTCTTCTTGTTCTTTCCATAATCTTCAAAACTTTGCATTTACTGGGATTGAACTCAAATAACCATTTATCCGACCACTCTTGCAATTGATCCAGATCCCTTTTAAACCTTTCCTTGTCTTTTTTTCTCCTCATTAGTTTTATGTCATCATCAAACAGCAATATATCTGAATCAATGTCATCTGTAATGTCATTCACATAAACCATACACAATACTGGTCCTAATACTGATCCTTTCGGAAACCCGCGAAGCTTTACCCCTTTCTGGCGTCTCTTTTCTGACTAATTTTTTTTGCTTTCTTTCCGGAGTATGTTCTCAGTTATTCCCGCCTGAATCTCAAGTTTTTGGCCAAGCCTCTTGTGGGGTACAGTATCAAACGCAAGCCACCCGACCATCTATTTCCTGTTACACATCTGTAACTTTACCATATAATTCCAACAAGTAAATAAGACTATATTTATCATCCCTAAATTCAGGCTGGTTATTTATTAAATCACTTTTTTCCAAGCATTTTACCACTCTTCCCCCTGATATATTTCTCTATTACCTTGCAAGGTATTCATGTCAGAGAAATTGGTATGTAGTTTAACGCTTTCTGTCTGTCCTTAAATATAGGGACTACATTTGCTATCTTCCTAATTGTCCCGTATCCATTGGCTTACTGAAGATCATAGCTAGCATTTTAGAAAATGCTTCTGCGCCCTCTTGCAGAATCTTCGGTGGTGTGTTGTCAGGTCCCACTGCCTTTTCATGTATCCAGGTCCATCAGAAGTTTCTTTACTTCTTCCCCATCTTCCTGTTGGGTAGATGGAATCCAGTACTTTCTGGTGCCCGATTCTCTCTGGTATTGTCCACGTTTCCACTGGGACCTCTTCGAATCGTTTTATCAACACTTCACAGACTTCACTGTTCATGAGCTCTCTTTCCTCAGTCGAATTACCTGGACCTTTACTGTCGTCTTCTGATGTGGCTGTTTACTTTCCTGTGTATGTTTAATGTTTATTCACCGTGTATAGTGACGTGGTAATGTTTTAACGTGTCCGTGTTAAAGTCCCTGCCTGAGAAGAGGTTGTTCGTATACAGCAGTATTCCAGTCTGGAGAGTACAAATAACTTAGTGTATCATCACTGGTTGGGCATCTCTTGTTTATAAAATTCTTGTTAACTACTCTGTCATTTTCCATGTAGTTATCATAACGACATAAAATCTGCCGACATGCTAATTTCATGATGCCAATATAGTTTTTTCCTTTATAACTTATGCAGGTTGTTTTAGATTAGTGTGGTACATAAGTTTTCATGTAAGTTCCTGTATAGAGTTATTTTTTTTTGTAACTTCATTTGAAAGAGTGCATCAAAAACAGAATAAAGGGTACTATGAAGGCCTTGCTATCAAATTTTGGATGTACTTTTTAAGTGGTATTTACTGAAAATCGTACTATATAAAGGGGCTTTATAAGAGAACTAACTGTAGTATTTATCTATGTATGCGTCCTACTCTGCAAGTCGTTTTTTTTTTTTTACATAGTTTTACCTTCATAAAGGTTCATATTTTCTTCTTAATTAATCTCAAGAGCGCTAAGCGCATAAGTCAAAACGATCTTTCAATCTCAGTTTCCTCCCATCTGACTTACCACTAGGTTCTTCACACGCTGGAACAAGTGGCTTGATTCAATTGTTTATTCAGTCCTAGATATTGGGTAGAAACGCATACGTTATCATAATTTTTTTTATCAAATTCACTCTTTGAATTGAATTTTAAGATGAAAATTTATAGAAATTTCGATATTCATATTAAGTAAAATCAATTGTTTTTGCAACATTTTCAGTTTTTAAAGCTTCGTCTAGCGAAGAACTGAAATTTATCCCCTTGGAACATCACAACATTTTTTTTGCGACTCAGGAAAACTTGGTTTCTATGGATTTAGAGGTTTTATGTATCAGTATCTAATGAGTAGGACACATGTGCAACGCTTGGGTGGCTTATTGCCGAAACGCTTCGCCTGCACAACAGGCTTCTTCAGTCGAATACATGCGAACACAACACATGAGACAGTAGAAGTAGTTTTGAAGTGATAAGTCCGTCACTCTTGGTGATCAGTCCCTCTAGCCTGAAGAATAAGAAACCAAAGGCATCCAAATGTTGCACGTCTCTTAGTCATCAGCATATTGATATAAATTCTAATATTGTTTTAGTGCTATGAAAATGAGAAACACAGCTTTACTTTTTAGATCCTATTTGTTAAAAGCTGAAGTTCTAGCTTCCATAAGCCGTGATTATTATAATAATTATTATAATAATTATAGTTATTAATTATATATTCAAAAAAGTGTTTACCCACAACCTTCTCAGAACTTATCTTGAAAAGATAGTAAAGGCAAGAAAAGGCTTTACCATTTTCAGGATATTATGGTTATAGATCATAATTCCTTACAACCTACTCGTAAGGTGCTACGTCAGGAGAGATGAGTTTAGGACCATAAAACAGAGAGGTGACAAAGGACGAAGTGTAACTCATGGCATTATTGATAGATTCAATATGAACATTTATCTGTTATAGCAAGCCACTGCTCCAAGATTTTCTTCTCTAACGTGAGTACCTTAAGATATAGCGAGGTATGGGGAGGGGGGAGGAGATGAAGGAAATGGAAGGAGAGAAAGGAAGTAAGAAAAGTAAACAGAAGTAGATGTATTTCGGTAGCTGCGCGGTTTCAGAAAAGCATCCTCGTATCCCTTAAGTTCCCTGTACGTCAGTGTATGCGAAAGGAATAGTTTAGATTGCAGCATATATTTCTATTGAGTTAAATATCTGCATTAGAGATCTGAAGGCAATCAAGAGAGGCATTCTCTAGTTATCGTAAAGACCAATATCCCAAAATGCATCAGTAGTTTGAAACTGCTCAAAACTTAAAAACTACATTCTCAAAGTATCAGCGTTGAAAGTTTGGAGTCAATCAGAAAAGACATTCGCAAATTATAGGAAAGCCAGTATTTCGTTTTTCACAATTTCCTTAATAAAACTAGCAAATTGTCGCATACACAGATAGAAGATATATCAGCACTTAGGGATTGAAGCCAATCACAAGAAACATTCTTCAGTTATTACGTGGACACCAATTTCTTTAATAAAATTGTAAAATAAAAAGTTGCACAATGCAAACTTCCCTTTCAGTAAAGCCCAATATCGCTGAAAGTCTGAAGCCAATAACAAAAAGCTCATTTTCCTGTTAGTGCTCGGAATCAAACGATTCCAGTTTATTAACTATGTTAGTAAATTGGCAAATTTGCATCCACACAGCCTAAACTTGTTCGTGAGATGCATGGCCATTAAATACTGAAGCCATTCAGAAGATAATTATATTACTTCAGAAAAAAAATTCTTTTGAAAATAAAATTGGCTCCAATAACAGTCTCAGCCTTCTAAGTAGGATAAACAGGTGTTGAAAATTTGAAGCCAATCAAGGGGCTTTCTTGAGTTATCAAAGTCGGAAATGATCTAAATAAAGTTTCCAGAGGGCATCTGCACATAGAAACGTTGCATGAATCTTTCCCTACGTTGAAAACTTGAAACCGATCGGATGAGGCGTTCAAGTTAAAAATAAAAACATTGGAGGAAGAAAAAGAAATTAAGAAATCATTTGAAGGTAATCCTTCGGGAATATACAATTAAAGATAGTGGAGGAGCAGCAGAAAGTAAAAAAAATGACATAGAGGGAGGGGGCAGCGAAGGTGTGGGAAAAGGGAAGCAACGAAAGTATGGGAAAGGATGAAGGCAACCCCTTATTTCCTTACTATATCTCCCATGAAACTTAAAGGCTATTAAAGACACCCCTACATCACCCTGGCAGCCTGAGGTGTGGTAAACTCCTGGTGTCAGTCATAGCTAGGCACCGCTCCCACTGGCTCGCCCTTCCTGGAGACTGTCTTATAAAATTTAAATAATGAAGGCTCAACCTCGTTCCCTGAATATGGTTCACTGGGAGAATATGTAGGGTGACCAACGACTGTTCCAGTGATTCTCCTCGTAACTAGTGAAACGTCAACAAATAAAAATATAAATCTGTAAATTCCCAGCTGTACTGCTGTTTACCTTTTAAAGGTCTAGTTCCCAGGCCTTTGGTATATCCTTGCACAACTTTTACGCTGCCACAACAGTGGCAAAATCGAAATCGAAATGTCATTAATAAAAAAGTGGTTACATCCACAGTGTGCGACTACCCTGTTGTATGACTTCTTCTTTCAACGTTCCAGCCGTATCCCACTGAGGTGGGGTGGCCCAAAAGAAAAAACTGAAGTTTCTCCTTTTAAATTTAGTAATATATACAGGAGAAGGGGTTACTAGCCCCTTGCTCCCGGCATTTTAGTCGCCTCTTACGACACGCATGGCTTACAGAGGAAGAATTCTGTTCCACTTCCCCATGGAGATAAGAGGAAATAAACAAGAACAAGAATTAGAAAGAAAATAGAAGAAAACCCAGAGGGGTGTGTATATATATGCTTGTACATGTATGTGTAGTGTGACCTAAGTGTAAGTAGAAGTAGCAAGACTTACCTGTAATCTTGCATATTTATGAGACAGACAAAAGACACCAGCAATCCTACCATCATGTAAAACAATTACAGGCTTTCGTTTTACACTCACTTGGCAGGACGGTAGTACCTCCCTGGGCGGTTGCTGTCTACCAACCTACTACCTACATGTTGTATGACTTACATTGTGAAAACAAATTCTAGCTATATTTCCTTATCACACAAAATTCGTTCTAACAGAAGGAGGTGGTAGGGAAGGGAAGTTAACGTTCTTGGGGTTTCTGGCCAACCACTAATCGTGCTGCCTATCTGGCTAGCCGCGAGAAAACACGCAATCCCGCATCCCTAGATCGCAGAAGCTAATCTAGGAGTCTGGATCTGGATCGGGGTCTGTGCAAAGGTAATGGTCTATCTGGATGTGTGCACGTCTCCATTTGCGTCGGAATCTCTTGTGTTTGTTAATGAAGCCACACATACGGAAGTATGCTTATCTATTTAGACGTAAGTTTATGTTGGAGCGCTGACCAGTCCCATTAGTTTGTCCAGGTCACTCGGTTCATCCTCTGCTGAACGTTCATGCTACTGCTGGGTATAACTAAGGCATGATGCGAAAGGATAATTTAAATATAAAAAAGGCTATTTTCAGCGATTTCAAATGTTAAATGCTAATACATAACTTAGTTCCTTTGATAATATCTATGGGGCTGTCACTGAAATCTCGTCCGACCTTTTTCCGACAACAGCTGTTTGCCAACGAGTTTTAGAGCAGAAACCTAAACAAACAGACAAGATTTTCCTAAAGCTTTTTAATGTCCATTAACTTGCGAGGAAGGAGCAAAACTTCTTAATGAAGCATTAATTAAACAAAGAGCTATCGAGAGCCCTGGACGCCCGTCTGATGAGGTTTCTCTCTGTTTTGAAATCAGGCTGTAGGTCGCACGGTTTTGTTTATAAGATCATAAGAACGAAGGAACACTGCAGTAAGCCTATTGGTCCATGTAAGGCATGTCCAACTCACCTACGCATAAACCCATCCAACTTATATTTAAAGCTACCAAACGTTCTCCCCCTTCCCAATGACGCAACCTGAGAGTTTGTTTCACTCATCTACAACTCAACTGCCAAAACAGTGCTTCCCGATATCCTTTCTAAATCTAAATTTCTTTCTGTTGCGAGTTCTGTCTTGGTTAGATATTTACAGCACGTTATTTTATTCCTGTTTTATTTATTCCTGTTTTTCCTTTGTACGCTTTTTTATTTTTTAATAAAATACATTCTGAAATATTAGTATTGTAAGTTCATTCTTAACAACTAACAGTAAGTCTCAACCAATATCGTATATCTTGTTTATTAGCCTAATCGTGCAGGAAGGAAGGGAAGGGGGGGTAGTAAATTTAGATTAAGTTTGATGACTAGGAAATAACGTGGTTGCAGAAAAAAAGATCCATAATTTAAGCTGTTTTAACATATCGAAGGACAAGCAGGCCGGGGTTAATACGCTTGGTGCAGCATGTGTTGGTGAGCTATAATACTGGTGCTGAGCAGCCCACCACGGCAACAGGTGATCCATCACCACAACCCTCCTCCCTCCCACCACGGCAGCAATGGCGTAGTAGTAACATCATGCCAAACTTTAACAGTAGTGGCAGAATAAAAGTATAAGCAACGATATCGCCTACAGCAAGGTCACCCATACTATGCGGTCACTTGCCTGTTTAACCTTTACCCCTGGCCTGAATTTTTCCAAGGCTGGTCTGGTTCACGGAAACACTAATAAAGGAGTTGTGACAAAGAAACTTTTAATCACGCTCAGTGAGGAAACTGGGAAGGTTGTTGCCCTCGGGCCCAAGCAGGTTTGAGCCTTGTTATTTAAATCCCATTTAATTCTGTTTTCAACAGTAGAACGCTCCCTTCCTTGAAACGAACTCGAATCCCTCCCATTTCCCAGGCTACATAACCTCAAAGGGCTTAGCGCTCTCCCCAAAGTGTAACAATATAAGAGTGGAGCGAATATTCTGGCCTTGACTTCTTCATTGTTACAGTATATACGTGTTGCCTGTGCTGCTGCTAGCGCCGGGGCAACTGTTAATAATGTAGAACTGATTGAAAACTAAGAGATATCAGTATTATAATATTTAGATTGCGGCTGCTATTTATTTGTGGTTAAATATAGGTTTCATCGTTTTGTGTAACCAAACCTAATTTAACTAAGATATAAAAAATAGAATTTGCAAATATACAGAAAACGTTAAGAAACCGATGTCATATACCCCACAGGAAAATTAAACACAGCAACGTGAAGATAGCTCGATGGTGTTGAAGAAGTAAGCATAATTCTAAGGCACTAGCATATCCTATATAATGTGTTTGATAGTTTATTTTATATGGAAAATCAGATGCCGCGAATCTTTATCATATAATGGCTTTACATTGTTTATTATTATTATTGCCACAGGCATTATTTTTTATTATTTTATTATTTCTATTACTACAACTACTATTACTACCACCATCATCACTGCTGCTACTACTACTAATTCCAATATCTAATAACTCGATAGTTCCCCCACACACTTTCCAGAAGGGACAACTCAGCCACTGGTCTACCCAACCATAGTCCCTTCTTCACTCCATTTCAGATGAGCGTTGACTCAGCGGTCTAATGTTAACCCATATAGAATAACAAATTTCAGTTCTATATGTGGAATAGGTCATCACGATAAATGGTAATTCCCAAGTGATAAAAACTCCTGTAGCTTTTAACCGACAGTGGAATACCTGACGAATCCTCATCCCCCTACTAGTCTCCCAGGCTTGGTAAGGTTCTGTGTGAGGGAATATCACGAGGACAGTAAGTAGCTTTTCTTCTCCCAATGTAACTATCATGGAAGATGGCACATTAAAATGAGTGACTGGAAATATATATATATATATATATATATATATATATATATATATATATATATATATATATATATATATATATATATATATATATATTTTTATTATCACACCGGCCGATTCCCACCAAGGCAGGGTGGCCCGAAAAAGAAAAACTTTCACCATCATTCACTCCATCACTGTCTTGCCAGAAGGGTGCTTTACACTACAGTTTTTAAACTGCAACATTAACACCCCTCCTTCAGAGTGCAGGCACTGTACTTCCCATCTCCAGGACTCAAGTCCGGCCTGCCGGTTTCCCTGAATCCCTTCATAAATGTTACTTTGCTCACACTCCAACAGCACGTCAAGTATTAAAAACCATTTGTCTCCATTCACTCCTATCAAACACGCTCACGCATGCCTGCTGGAAGTCCAAGCCCCTCGCACACAAAACCTCCTTTACCCCCTCCCTCCAACCCTTCCTAGGCCGACCCCTACCCCGCCTTCCTTCCACTACAGACTGATACACTCTTGAAGTCATTCTGTTTCGCTCCATTCTCTCTACATGTCCGAACCACCTCAACAACCCTTCCTCAGCCCTCTGGACAACAGTTTTGGTAATCCCGCACCTCCTCCTAACTTCCAAACTACGAATTCTCTGCATTATATTCACACCACACATTGCCCTCAGACATGACATCTCCACTGCCTCCAGCCTTCTCCTCGCTGCAACATTCATCACCCACGCTTCACACCCATATAAGAGCGTTGGTAAAACTATACTCTCATACATTCCCCTCTTTGCCTCCAAGGACAAAGTTCTTTGTCTCCACAGACTCCTAAGTGCACCACTCACTCTTTTTCCCTCATCAATTCTATGATTCACCTCATCTTTCATAGACCCATCCGCTGACACGTCCACTCCCAAATATCTGAATACGTTCACCTCCTCCATACTCTCTCCCTCCAATCTGATATTCAATCTTTCATCACCTAATCTTTTTGTTATCCTCATAACCTTACTCTTTCCTGTATTCACCTTTAATTTCCTTCTTTTGCACACCCTACCAAATTCATCCACCAATCTCTGCAACTTCTCTTCAGAATCTCCCAAGAGCACAGTGTCATCAGCAAAGAGCAGCTGTGACAACTCCCACTTTGTGTGTGATTCTTTATCTTTTAACTCCACGCCTCTTGCCAAGACCCTCGCATTTACTTCTCTTACAACCCCATCTATAAATATATTAAACAACCACGGTGACATCACACATCCTTGTCTAAGGCCTACTTTTACTGGGAAAAAATTTCCCTCTTTCCTACATACTCTAACTTGAGCCTCACTATCCTCGTAAAAACTCTTCACTGCTTTCAGTAACCTACCTCCTACACCATACACTTGCAACATCTGCCACATTGCCCCCCTATCCACCCTGTCATACGCCTTTTCCAAATCCATAAATGCCACAAAGACCTCTTTAGCCTTATCTAAATACTGTTCACTTATATGTTTCACTGTAAACACCTGGTCCACACACCCCCTACCTTTCCTAAAGCCTCCTTGTTCATCTGCTATCCTATTCTCCGTCTTACTCTTAATTCTTTCAATTATAACTCTACCATACACTTTACCAGGTACACTCAACAGACTTATATATATATATACATGTATATATATATATATATATATATATATATATAAATACTACAGTGTTCATTTTTTTGACTGGTATTTTTTTTATGCAACTATCATATAGTGGCAGCGCACTGCGGTTGTATGAAATTGTAAAGAAACCTTAAGACCGGGTCGCTTATTTCCCAATCAATTCCAAATACACTGCTTACCCTCTGGTAAACACTCCTTCAGGTTTATAATTAACAAAAAAGGCGCAATACCGTGACTGGAACGATACACAAATAACCCGCACATAAAAGAGAGAAGCTTACGACGACGTTTCGGTCCAACTTGGACCATTTACAAAGTCACACTAACCAGCACCTCTTCCTACCTATATATAGCCGTCCTGCTCCACTTCTGGTTAGTGTGACTTTGTAAATGGTCCAAGTTGGACCGAAACGTCGTCGTAAGCTTCTCTCTTTTATGTGCGGGTTATTTGTGTATCAGGTTTATAATGCTCGCATATGCCTACTGGATAATCATGCCCTTGCTTCTCAGTTACTCTTTCGCATCCTCCCTCCATTTCCACTACTCCAGATTTACACAGCCTCCTTTACTAACCTACCATTTTACTCCATTTTTTCTCATGACCAAGCCATCTCAACAGCCCAGTTTATGCGCTTTCAATTACGTCTTTCATATCACAACGTCTTCCTAAGTCTTCTTTTGGAGCATATCTAAACTTACAACAAAAGGTTGTGGATGCCACAAGCGAGTAATCTCGCTTGTGAAAAAAAAGACGCTGCGGAATAAGCTTCTACTGGAACAACGTTTTCCAGTATGTAGTTTTATCAAGGTCATGACTTGATAAACCTCCACAGAAAGCTAATCATCGTCCCAATAAAAGCTTGTGCAATGTGTGTATTTTCCTCGCTTTTATCCATAATATGCCACTGGAACTCTCGGTTGCTTTAGACGAAAATTTGACAATTTTGGAGATCGTACATAGCTATAACCATTAAGAAATTTTATTTAGAGAATAGTCGGCCATAAAATGGATGTAAAACGCGAGTGAATTTTTTTTTTATGGAAAAGGGAGTGAAGAGAATAACTTAATGGTTGAGGTAGGCTGGGCATAGGCTTGAACACTGATTCTCTAGTTACGTAAAATACTAATTCATGTATATCCATGGAAAATATATTGCCATAAAAAATCTGAATGGCATATTATAAAGGGTCTCAGATTATATGAAGTGCGACCTCTAGTAACTACACTAGCAACTAATAACGAGTCTATAGTAATTTCATCAGCAACTAGCAACAGTAATTTTACAAACTAAATATATTTCGGTCGCTGCGCAATCCGAGAAAGACATCCTCGTATCTTATAAACCTAGCCCCATCTACCCCAATGCCTGTAAAAAATATTAATACTGTACAGATGCGACTAAATTTCTAATGCAGTTAATTATCTAAATATGTAAGTATCCACGTATGTTGCACCGGAATTTAAGGTTTGAATCCTGTCATAAGAGGCCTTCTCCAGTTACTGCAAGGGGACCAATTTGTTTAATGAACATGACATATTAAAATTTACACAACCTAAACTCAATGTGGATTTTCCTTTTGAGAAAATCGCACCAGCTCTAAAAATTTAAAGCCGACCATAAGATGCATTCACTAGTTAAGGCACAGAATACAACAGCAAGTTGAATAACTATATTATTAAATTGGCAAACTGACACCTACATAGGCTAAACTATATTTTGTTTAGGATAAACCTAAAAGTATTATCCTTTTCAAAAGCTGCATCAGTAATAATGATGTAAAATAACTTAAATATGTCTGTTCTAAACGGCTTCAATCTCTACCGACGACATACAGGTACAGTAGGTACTGTACAGGTTTAAAAAATAAAACTGACAAATTGACATTAGCACTCCAATAACAACCCCAACCTTGTACTACACACCAGACTTGAAAGTTGGAAGTCAAGCAGAAGAGGCTTTGGCAGATTATCGCACGGAAACGAAAATCGGGAATAGTCCATATAAAACTGACACCAGAGAACATATAGACCTAAGTTACAAAATATACCATAGCTACAATATTTACACTAGCAATGAAAATTTGAAGGTGATCAGATGTGGCGTTCTGAAATTACAAAGGAAAAAACTCTGAGGAACAAAATATTGGGTAACTTAAAGGTAACCCTTCGGAAATACAAATAGCAACAACAGTCTAGCAACTTCATTTAAAACTTTATGTCCAGTAACTGCACAAATTAAACACATCACTCTAGTAACTTTACAAGGAACTGCCAACAGTATCTAGTAACAGTTTCTAATAAACTGACAAACTTCTAAACTAGGAACGGTTGAGTCTCTTAACAACTTTGCAGCCATTTTTTTTATTTTGCATCGTAATTGCGCCCATTTAATATATCCATATTTTTTTTCAAAGAGAACTTGTGGGTGGGGAAAGGAAGAAGCAAAATTTTATCCTAAAAGTATCTGTGAAGAATAGATCATTAATTATCATTCCCTGGAGAGTAGCTTGCTGCAAGTAGGAATTACAGACACTAGAAGGTAAGAAAAGGCCTTTAAACTTCCTTGAACCGCGACAATATCTGACAAAAGCTTCAGAGAAACAAAAATTTACCGGCCAGACACACTCCACCTGTTTATTAAGGTTTCTCACGCCAGGTGGCAGGTAGTCAGGTAGCAACAAGTGCTGGCTCTTATTAGTAAGTTTGGGAGGGTAGTGGGGGATGAAAAAGAGAAGTGACTAAGGGTCTGGAGTGCAGTGAAGAGCAATAGGGAGGGCAGTGGAGTGGAAGGAAGAAACCAGAGCAGTGGGTGTAAGGTAGTGAGAGGGGGTGGGGAAATACTAGAGAAGCTAATTTATTAGGCCTCTTCGTCTTCAGGATACGTAGTTTAGGGCTTATCGATCGCTTAAGGGTCAAGATATAATTTAATTCCTAAAACAACAAGTAACGTACACTCTCATTCTACGGCTTTCAACTCTGACAATGAAAGTGTGTCACCAGAAGGTAACCAGTGGTGGGGAAAAATTGTGCGGTGAGATGGTGGATTGTAAAGAGGGCAGCAAATTATTATATTCATGGAGAAGCTCCTTTGGAATGGGACAATCTGATTTGATTCAAGTAAAGAAAGGTAGTTCCAGTTCACTGAATCAAAAATTTTCACTAGCGCCAACGCCTCACGCCTCTCCCTAGAAGGGAGGGCAGTGAAATAGAAGAAAGCAGAGGGTGGAACGTAGTGAGAGGCAGAAATGTTAGGGAGTCATGTAGTTTAATTAGATTCAAAGCGTATCAACTGCTCTTTGGTCATTAGGCAGCAATTAATCGGTACACTAACATCATCAATACTCTAACCCCTAAAACAGTTATAAAAGTGTATTATTCTCAATGCTAACAGTGGGAGGGCACAAATATTGTAACCAAAAACTAAAAATACTGGTAAAAATATGGGCGACGAAAAACCACTCCATAGCGTACTCAGATCTCATGGCATTCGTATTTAAAAAATATTTTATTGTGTACAATTTCAACAGTGAAAATTTAGCCAGGGTATGTTGCCCTTGCTTTGTGGGTTGGTATTATTCATGTAACTACTTTTATATAAAGGAACAAAAAAATGACATAACTTGTCGGAAATTCACCCTCAAAACATGAAGAATTGCGCCCAACAACACTAGTAATTAACAGGCAGAGGGGCGGGATGTGCAGCCATGTGTTATAAGGGTTACAATGTAGAGAGAGAGAGAGAGAGAGAGAGAGAGAGAGAGAGAGAGAGAGAGAGAGAGAGAGAGTACTGCCAACAACTGCCTGCGAGATACCAGGTGTAATTACTGCTACAAGAAAGGACATAAGGAGGACCAGTGTCGGAAGAAAAAGGAACTTGACAGACAGGGCCACCTGTTTAAAGACCTGTTCTCAGAACAAACCAGCAGGATCTCTGAATTGGTGAACACTCTCACACGTCACCCACTTAGCTACTCCTATCCCAGCCCAGCAGGTGGGATTGTGCCTTATACAAGACCACAGACTTACATCCCTGCAGCTGCCTCAGTACCCTACCTCTCTCAAGGGCAGGCACCTTACATTCCCTACACACCCACCACCTCAAGCTGACCACTTCATCACGAGGAGCCAGTCTATCAGCATCCTGTCGGCCAACATTAGAGGTTTCATTACTAATGTTGGAGAGCTCACACATAGTTTTGTGAACACTCGACGTCCCGACATGATAGCTGTTGTTGAAACATTTTTGGATGACAGGACTCCAGAAAATTTTGCAAGAATTGCTGGCTACACCTCATGGATGAGAAGAGACAGGCAAGGGCAAGGAGGAGGTGTTGCTGTGTGCTTCTCTAAAAGTGTTCATGCCCAGCACATTGATGTTGCCACCCCTACACATCTTGAAATGATGTTCTTCAAGCTCTGTATAAACACTAGTACCTCTGTACTAGCATGTGCAATGTACAGACCTCAGTGGCAACATGCAGACCCTATCAACTTCCTAATGGAAAATATTGACTCCCTTCTGCTACAACACAACTGTCAACATATTATAATTGTTGGTGACCTCAACCAGCACCTTATACAGAGGGACTTTGATGACCTTCTTGCAGTGTTTGACATGAGAAACTTTGTTGATTTCCCTACTCATATCTCTGGCTCCTCCCTTGACCCAGTAGTGAGTGATCTGGCAGAAGGCATAGTCACTTGTCAACCCCTCGGCTATGTTGGATCGTCTGACCACAAGACTGTTTTTACGACACTTAAGATCCCAGCAGAACGAGGTGAGGAGTCCACACGCACAACCTGGCTATGGGAAAGAGGTAATTGGCCAGCCCTTTGCTCTGAGCTCGCCACCACCGACTGGAATGCTTTTCTCCAAGGGGATGTTGACAACCAAGTGAAAGCCTTCACTGGACACATCCTTAATCTACAACAAGAACACATTCCTCACCGGCAATATGTGACGAAGCCTACAGATCAGCCTTGGTTTGGCTTTCGTTGTAGAGAGGCTGCTACTGCTAAGTACAAAGCATGGCGAAGGTATAAGAGACATCCTACCACCTATAACAGGAACTTGCACATGCAAGCCTGTAGGCATATGGGTGATGTTCAAAAGTGGGCCATTGCTAAATGGGAGGTGGACACTAAAAGAAAGTTAGCATCAGGTAGGGTAGGCTCCAAAACCTGGTGGTCCCTGGTCAAGGACAGACAAGGTTATCTGCCTGATGAACTTATTCCACCTCTAAATCGACAGGATGGGACCACCTCTACTAGTAGTCAAGAGAAGGCGGACCTCTTTGCTGAACACTTTGCTACCAAAATGCAAGTTCCTGATCCAGCAAGGGACCCTCCTTGGCTAGCTGCAAGAACTGTGTCAAAACTGCCAGTGGTGACAATAACGCAGGAGGAGGTGCATTTCCTACTTAAATCGCTTGACCAAGAAAAGGCTGTGGGCCCAGACAAGTTGAGCCCAAGATTGTTGAGAAGATGTGCAGACCAGCTAGCAACACCTCTAACTCGCATCTTTCAGCACTGCCTAGTACAGTGTAAATGGCCCTCTCTATGGAAAGAGGCAAATGTAGTCCCTGTTCACAAAAAGAAGAGCAGAGCAGAAATCAGCAGCTACAGACCAGTGTCACTCCTGTCAATCACTGGTAAGATCCTTGAGACAATAATCTCAAGACAAATGACAAAGACTACCACTCACTACTTTGTGATCGTCAATATGGCTTCAGGAAAGGTTACTCTGCTGCTGATCTGTTGTTAAACCTCTCCACTAAGTGGCACCAGTCACTGGATGAATCCAAAGTCAGCTGTGTGGTAGCACTGGACATTGCTGGCGCTTTCGACCGGGTGTGGCACCAGGGCCTCTTAGCAAAACTTCAAGCACTGGGAATTGCAGGCTCTACGCCATGTCTCCTCAGTGATTACCTTCATGGTAGATCTCTAAGTGTAGTTCTCAATGGAACGGAATCAGCAAGACATCCTATTGGGGCAAGTGTTCCACAAGGAAGCGTGCTGGGTCCATTGTTATGGAATGTCTACTTCAACGACCTTCTTCATCTCATCCCAGAATCACATGCATATGCAGACGACTGTACACTGACATTCACTTATCCAAGAGAAGAAATGCCAGCTGCTCTAAGCTACATCAATCACCAGCTGAGAGCTATATCAGCTTGGGGAAATAGATGGCGAGTAACATTTGCACCTGAGAAAACGCAAATGATGATCGTCTCTAGGCACCATGATGGTAATGCTGGTGCAGTAGTAAGGATGAATGGGAGGATGTTGGCACCTGGAGAAGAAGTTGATATCCTTGGGGTGAAATTTGACTCCAAACTAACCATGAAGAACCATGTAAATCTTGCAAACAAGGCAGCCAGGAAGCTTACAGCACTTCGCCGTATCTCCCATCTGCTTGACAGTAGGGGTTGCAAGATCCTGTACGAGGCACAAGTACGCTCACACCTTGAGTATGCTCCACTTTCTTGGTTTGCCTGCCCCCCCCCTCTCATCTGCGACTGCTTGACAGAGTAGAGAACAGAGCAAGACGTCTCATCTCTCGCCTGGACCCATCCTGGATAGATCTGTCGTTTCAGCAGAGCCTTCAACATAGGAGGGATGTGGGTGGCCTTACTGTTATGTACAAGGCCAATATTGTCAAAATACCACACTTGGATCCACTTCGAGGACAGCGTGAAACAAGCTTTTATGCCACAAGACGGGCAGAAAGCAGCAACTTCACTCTGGCTGTACCCTTCTCCAGAACATCACTCCATCTGAGATCATACATACCCAGGATGACTCGAGTATGGAACACATTCGTACAGCATAATGATGTCAACGAGATAAAGTCAGTTGATCAAATGAAAATGCTGACCCACAGATGGCTCCAACTTCATCCTGTTCCCTACTTGTATGTCTCATAACAATAAAAATGCTTTCAAATGAGCTGATGTAGGTAACAGCTCTTAGCTTGCCAATAAAGTTAGGAATCCTTAACCTGTAAATAGCTGTCAATAAAGCTAGGGATCCTTAACCTTGTCAAACCCTGTGTAAAAAAAAAAAAAGAGAGAGAGAATGGAGTTAGTGGGATTATGTAGTTTACCCTCGTGTATGGACAGCCGTGGCAGGAGGGAGAAACAATGAGCAGCACCAGGAAATGAGCTGGTGTGTTTGGAACACGAACAAAATTGAAGGAGGAACGAGTGAGCTTAGCGTGAGGTGTCTGGTAGGAAGAAGGAATGCCTAGCATGGCTAGGCATTTCGGGCAGACTTAGTTTAATTCTTTATTTTAAAATATTACAAATTATGAGGTAAGTTGGTATTATGGCTAAGTGACTAAATACTAGTTTGTGAGTTTAGCAATGTGAATGCTTTTGTTTTGGCACAGTACATAGTTTCAGTATTGGAGTATCATAGGATTCATTATTTTAAGATTGAGATTAATAATATGGAGAAATGAGAGATGTACGAGCGAATAAGTGGCGTTGTATTAAATCAACCATTATGGCACCACGAGTGTTACCTATGCCACAACGTTGTTGTTTTTCCTTCCTTGCTTATTTGTAGGTAAATATACATTTATAAAGGTTTATGTAACACAACCTAGCATAACGTAGCATATCCTAACTTAAAGAAAATAGTATTTGCAAGTTTACCTGGAACATTCAGAAATTGATGTTGAGAATAGCATACTAAAATTAACGTAGTAAAATGGAAGCAGGTTGCTTAATTAAGGAGGAAAGAGGTGTAACAGGAACCAGGGAGCGAAAAAAAAACTCCAGGAGCTAAGAAGAAACAGGGGTAATAGGAATCAGGGAGGAGGAAATGAAAGATATAGGAGTTAGGATGAAGTGTAACAGAAACAAGGGGTGGAAAGGGAGCTGCAGGAGGTGGCAAAGTCATCTGGCGTTATTACAGCTGCATCCTGCAGGCAGGAAGAGAAAGATAAGAAGGATGGGTGTGAACTATAGAGGGAATGAACTACAGGGGGTGAGGCTGAAGCTGCAACAGTTTCTGGAATCAATACAGTTATTATTATATACATGAGAGAATAGTTAAGTCTTAGGGATCATATAGCGCCTAGAAATTTTTTATTAATCGGGCTTGATCCAAGGGGAAGGAAGTTCACATTCCTTGAATCAACAGTCCTTCACCAGAATCAATGCACCCCTTTCCCCTTAAGGGGCCCGCAATCCAAAGATACTACATTATGACAGAGTTTAGATGATACTGAGTGTCGCAAACCTGAACACTACACTAGCTAGCAAGGAACCAGACTAATGGGAATTAAGTAAGTAAGTGAGTAAGTTTATTCAGGTATACACAAATACAGTTACATAGAATTATCATACATAGCAGCATATGTGTAGAGAACCTAGGATAACCCAAAAAAGTCAGACAGAGTGACTTATTTCCATTGGGGTCCTTTTACCTTATTATTATAATATAAAGGTTATAACATTTTCTTATTATTCTACAATGAAGATAACATCTTATTATCATACTAAAAAGACTATCTACTACACCAAGGTCATTAAGACTATCTACAATACGAGGGTCATTACTAGGAATATGGTAAAATTTACACGTATGTTAGCTAAAAAATAGAAAATCATTCCCCTCCCTTTCTGTAGCTACATTCATCAGACACCTTTTGGCACTCTTCTTGAACTGGTTCATGCTATGACTGGCTTTGACATGTGCGGGTAGTCTGTTCCATTCCTTTATTGCTGTACAATAAAAGGTGTTTGAAGCCTGGCCAATGACTGTGGGTACTACAAAGTTGTGCTCTCTCCCCCTAGTACTATGATTGCTTTGGTTCCCAACCTTGACAAAATTGACAGCAAGATATTCTGGACACTGTTTGTGAGCAATTTTATAAACATGATTTAGCTTCAGTTGTTTTACTCTGTCTTCAACATTCAGCATATCCAACTGCTGTAATTCATCCTGGCCTACATGTTCTCTTGGTCCCAGCCCCAGGATGAATCTTACGATTTTGTTCTGGGTGATTTGCAGTCTATCTTTCAGTTTTCTTGTCAAGGCAGAGTACCAAGAAGAGCAAGCGTAATCCATATGGCATTGTATAAGGGCTAGACATAGGGTCCTGCGAGCCTCAGTATGTAGACACTGTGCTTGTCTATACAGGAACTTCAGTCTGGCATTCGCTTTCTTTACTACACTGTTCCCTATCAATTCTCCTGACATGCATGGGTCAAAGGGGATTCCCAAATATTTTACTGATGAAACCAAAGTGATGGGCTCCCCATTACATTGAACATTAAAGTTATTTACCCTTCTCAGTTTATGTTTCGTGCCAAAGAGAATGGCTTCAGTTTTCCCTAGGTGTAATGATAGTTTGTTGTCTACTAACCATTTGCTGCAGGACTCCAGTTCCAGTGTTAAAACATTAGCAATATCTTGTGGGTCTTTACCTGACACTAACAGAGCACTGTCATCTGCATACAGTAGGAGTTTGCACTTGACACTGATAGGCATATCATTGACATAACATAAGAATAATAAGGGACCCAGAATACTACCTTGGGGAACTCCACATGTTATCGGCAGGGGTTCTGATTCTGTTTTGCTGATTTTGACTATTTGTCTCCTGTTGCTAAGGTAAGACTTAAACCAGTCTACAGAACCTATACCGATAGCTTGAAGTTTATTACATAATATATTGTGGTTGACAGTATCGAAGGCCTTTTGCAGGTCTAAGGTTACCATACCTATGAGGTTCCCCTTTGACATTTCAGTTCTCAGGTAATCCATCAGATTAATACGGAAGGTGTCGGTTGAGTAGGATCTTCTAAAGCCCGATTGATAGCTATGGAGAATGTTGTTGTCATTAAGGTACTTAACTACTTGAGAATACACCGCCCTCTCTAGAATTTTAGATATTATACTGAGTATACTAACAGGCCTATAGTTGCTTACATCAGACCTACTATTTTTCTTGAAGATAGGAGTAACTCTGGCCTCCTTGAACCCCTCCGGTACGGTATTAGTGGTGATTGATAGATTTATTATGTGAGCAATAGGGATTGACAGTTCAAAAGCACCATCTTTTAGGAACTTAGACGGGATGTTATCAGGGCCTGTGCTCTTAGTTGGGTTTAACCTGCTTAGTTCTTTTTGAATAAAGTCATGAGATACACTTACTAGTTGACAACTGTTTGGGGTTACCCCTTTATTGGTATAGTATGTTTGAAACTTATCAGAGTCTGTGTTAAAGGTATTTGATGCAGCTGGTAGTTTACTTACTAGTGTTGATGCAACAGATGTGTAGTATGAATTAAAGCAATTTGCCACCTTAGATGTTTCATGGCATACCTCATTATCGATAGTGAGTACTATGTTAGACCTATCTACTGGCTTATGGCTATACCCCAAATGTTTTAGTTGTTGCCAGAGCTTTCTGGGGTTATGCTTATACTCTTCAATTTTTGAGCAGTAGTGCTTTGCCTTTGCTCCTTTTATAAGTCTCTGTACTCTGTTCCTCACCCTTTGGAATTCATTTAGTGCTGCAATATCCTGTCTGTTTGCTTTAAATCTTTTTAGCAGCTGGTCTCTGAATTTCATATTATCTAATATCTCAGTATTCATCCAGGGTTCAGTTCTTCGTTTAATCCTAACCTCTTTAACTGGTGCAATATTATCAAGGATGGTAGTGAACATTGTTTTGAATTTTTCCCAGGCATCGTTTACGTCCGTGCAACTTGTTATCTCTGTCCAGTCACAATTGTGTAGCCTATTTACCAGTGTTTCTTTACTGTAGTTTCTAGTTGACCCCATTTTTATTGTCCTGTGTAGGCCTATCCTATCCCTAGTGATTTTCCTGGTGCAGTAAATGATGAAATGATCACTAAGACCTGTAGTAATGACGCCTGACTGACTAATGTTCTCAGAGCGGTTACAAAGTATGTGGTCAATTAGGGTGGCTGAGAACTGTGTGATCCGGGTTGGAGTATTAATTAGTTGAGTGTAACTATTTAATCCTAGAATTTGCTTATACCTTTTGCATAGCCCGTTATTTTGCTGCTGAAAACAGATATTGAAGTCGCCCAGTATTATTGTCTCGCAATTGTTTTCAACTCCGGACAAGACTCTGGAAAAGTCTTCTAAGAACTGGTCCTGGGTAGGAGGGCGGTAACTAGTTCCTACTAAGATGGGTTTGGTCTTAGGAAGCAGCACTTCAAACCATAGAATCTCCAGTTTATTGTTATTTAAATCAGGTCTTGGGTTGTAAGCTAAGTCATTTCTAATGTAGGCACATACTCCACCACCCTTTCTGTTCCTATCTAATCGTTTTATATTGTAACCATCTATTTTGACCTCGTCGTCAGTCACCGTATCATCCAACCAAGATTCAGAGATGGTTATAACTGCCGCCCTAATTTTGTTAGCTAGAATCCTAATCTCTGCCAATTTAGGAAGAAGTGATCTTGCACTGACATGAATAAAGTGAAGGCCTGTTTTCATAAAACAATCATAAGCATCAATATATGGCAATGGGTCATTTGTATTAAATTTAGGTAAATCAATGTCATCACTGCTAAAGGGTAACTGTGCTAAAGTGCATTTGTTACACACAAAATGAATTCTGGCACCGTTGTTATAATTGTACATACATCCATCATGCACCCACCCCTTACACATTTTACATAAGGTGCCTTTTCTGTTTTTCATGCGTACTTTAGTACAGTGTATGCACCTGTTTGGTAGTGTTTGAGATAATAATGGCTGTATCGTCTCACATTGACCTATGTATGCATTACATATGGAGTTAAGGTTATCATTCCTAGCTACTAGACCGTCATTATCGCCGTCATTTATCTGCCTGTTTTGCCTCTGCACAATAGTTTGAGGTCCTGGATTAATTTGGATATCACCACTTAATAGCGCTACAATAAGAGCTGTGTGCCACTGTTTTTGTTTGGGTATGCGGTGTTGCCATACCTTGCGGCGACAGTGACATTTACTTTTCTGGTAGGATGGCAACTGTTGGGCTTTTACTGTCCAGGGCGCTGTTACTCCATTCACCTTTTCCAGCCCCCATGACTTATTTCTTTCTTCATGGAATTGAAGAAGAAATGTAAATATAATTATGGCAGCCTGTACCCCCCTAATGCCTGCCATTTTCACTCTTCGCTCTTTTACTCATATACAATAATATTTATTTCTCTTTTCCAGTCCCTAGTACACGTAGTATCTGCTTTAGCAATCACCACTGAATTACTAGTAAAATTTCCTCTTCAAAACCCTCTTCACTGCTCACTTTTCCCTTAACTTCACACAACCCTTACAGTTAACCCCTTATTACACACTCCCCTTCCCATCTCACTTCACAGTCTGGCTTCCCCAATTAACTTCTAACTCCTTTCCATTCTGGTAGATCAGAAAGGTTTAATCTATGGTTTTATCCTTCCAAATCCCCGTCAATTCCATTTATCGGGGGTTGTGTGGTGTTGTTGTCTCCTGACCTGTTCTGCTGACTCAGCCATTTTTAAAACACTGAGGGGAGTAACGCCACCTACAACCTGACTTTCCTTGAGTTTATAGATATATTTGGCGTTTTCTGCTATGATTCTCTCACTGTACACTGTTCAGCTGAATATAGGTCAGCTACTAAAACATTAACCTTGACTGTTTAACTATTCACTTCTTTCTCACGACTGGCACTGAGGGATATCCGACCTATAACCTTGGAGTTTTGTACTGTTGATTTGACGATGTCTTCTGTGTTCCCCTCTCGTTAGCACTGGTACAGGTGATATGATGGTGGTACAGATATGATGCTACTGTCAACAGATGAACGTCAGTAAAGATGAGAATTTCACTTCGCTAGTTGTACGTCTGGCAGTAGCGGCTGTTTGGATGCCGGTCAGCCATGTTTAAATGCTCAATTCTTTCCCTCGTTTGGCACTGAAGAAAAAAGTCCTACAGACCTGTCATTTCCTTGGAGATTTAGTTGATCAGGTTTTCTGCCATGTTGTCTTCCCGTTAAACACTGGTGCAGTTGATATGGAGGTCAGTTATTTCATTGTAGTGGAAAACGTCTCATGTCTGGTTCACGTCTGGCAGCAGGTCTGGTACTTGAATGCCGGTCCCTCTTTTGTCATATTTAGTCCATTTCGTTGTCGTCACCGTCAGTTTTTATGTCACTATAGGTTCCTTGCATGTTGTTGCAGCAGTACTTGCAAATTTGGCCATCACTGGAGTTCGGATAGGCCCAGGGGACGGCAAGATATAGGAGCAGCCTTGTTGCTGCTTGCTGTGGCTGCGTGCTGCAAGGGAACTTCCCTTCCCTTGTTACTGTCCTACAAGTGCATGCTTGTAAGTGTTGGCTTGCTGGTCTACGAGGTCTCGCACTAGCTAACCTTAATCCTCTTTGTTTTGTAAAATTCAACCGTTGACCATATCCAATATTTAATAAAATGGCTAATTTTATTTATATAATGTCTTAAAGTGTCCCAAAAGTCTCTCTTACAAGCAACTAGTTAAAAAAAATTATGATGGTGATAATGCAAAGTTGATCAATAAATTCAAAGGTTCGCTCTCATAAATGAAAAATTATGAGCAATATAAAATATTACAAAATATAGCTAAATATTACCTGGATACTTGGAGTGCAGTAGATCTTTCCATGTGATTAAATGTACCCAAGAAAACGGCAACTTATCCATTCACTAAAGAAAAAGAGCATTTCAGTTAATTATACTACGTAAGGCATTTTACTTGCTTTCCTTCTTTGTCAGGTTTGTATATCATCACAGTTATTATCTTTCGTGTTAGAAATATATATATTATTAGTCCTTAAATGGATGATAAACTCCTGAAATGTTTGACATACTATCCAGGTTCAATAGCAGCCCCCTCCTCCTCCTTCCTTTAACCACAGTAGGGTATAAAAAACTTAGCTTGAATGAAGGTGTGAATCAGGGTAATGCTTTAAGTTTACTTATCAAGGGAAAAATCCCAATGTGGGTCTCTCCTAAGATGAACCAGGCACTGTGGCGGGGGCCCTGCAAGTGCCTACGATAACTGTACGCTGCTACAACCCACAGCCTGATTGATGAGACCTGCAACCAAGAAGCCTGGTCGGGAACAGGGCCAAGAAGACAACCCCAATGGAAATCAGTCACTTTGATTTTTTGGGGGGTTATACACTATGTATATACACTATGTGATATACACTATGTATGATAATTGTATTTATATGTATCTGTGGCTAAATAAACTTACTTAAAATAGGTAGCCGAGGGCCCTTTAGTGATAGCCACAAAAGCGGCGACCTCTAGCTCATCCGTGTTAAACTCAGTGGTCTGAGTGCCGAGTACTCCCAGCAATTTTAAGAAATTAGCGATGTGAACTGAGCGTCATCAAAATGATTATATTGATGATGATGATTATTATTATTATTAATTATATCTAAAGAAAGCGCTAAACCCGTTGGAATCATACAGCACTAGGGAATAGTAGATAATCAAATTTGATCCGAGGAAGGGGAGGGCAACTCCAGCTCTTTGACTCAAGAGCCCTTCACTTGCATCGAGCAACTCCCTCCTTGAAGACACCGTCAACATTAGTTAACATAAGGGTGCAGCGATGGTCGTCCTACGACCACAATCTCTAACCATCCGTTATTAAAGTACACCGGCGACGGTTGTACTTGTGCTCAGGAAACTGGCGGATACTGTAGTAGGGCTCACACAGTGGTGAAATTATAGTCTCAAAAAGTGCTAAACCTGTGTGGGATCATTCAGAACGTGGTGTGTGGAAAGCTAGCTCATCTATATCTTAATTACTAAATATGTTGAGTCAATAAGGATCCATCTTCTTCCATCCCTTCCAAACGACCTCCTGGTGCTCCCGCTACCCAATCTGGTATTGTCAATGTTACAAGGCATAAACTGCCAGGATATTGGCCTTAAATTTACTTTAATAATGCTACAGTGTAATTTAATTTATTTTAGTATTATCCCAGTGTGGTTCGCAATTCGGTGTTTAATATATACACAATAGTTATGCCTCATGTTCATATTAGTTTCAGCTACATGCAATCTGTTTTAGCAACGATTTTTTTAAACAATTTAAAGACTCGAAAAATGCAACGTCTGAACTATTTCACAACTTTTTTTTCGATGTATGTATGGATCTTAAGCTTCTCTGTGTAGGTTATCTGAGTTTTGGAGAAATTTTCAGTTGTTATGTATGCAGTTGCAACAGATTCATTGTTTCCGGACTCTGCAACCTTTTACCGTTAACAATTTAATCAAAGCTATTCCATTTTGATGACCAGTTAATTACTAGGTCAGAAATTCATAATATAATAGTTGGTTAGTTTATTAGGTTTAAAGCCTATCAGCTACACAAGAGCCAATAAGACTGCATCAACAGTCAGGGATACTTAAATGGTGCGCATACACACTTACTGGTGTATGGAGCCCTGTGTAAAGGTAAGTAATTCATATATGTATAAAGATCATTTATACAACCATACTTATCTTTATTGCATTTACTGATTACATTAACCACTAATTCCATCAATAGTTAATTAATATTCCAAAATTCCATAGCAAAAAAAGGTGATACTGGATTAATTTTCAGGAGGAACAAGATGATGAAAAGATGAGAAAAGTCTATATCAAGGGTCACCAACATTTTTGTTCAAGTGGGACATATTAAAGTTCAAAAATATTGTCGAGTCCGCACTTTAAAAATACACAGTGCAATGCAAATGTACGTATTCGACGACCGACATTTCAACTAAACATAAAGTATTAACTGATACCTACAAACTGTGGAAACGGACACTTGTGAGCAGTTCAGGACATTTATTAAAGGAAAGGTTTTGCCACTAATGGCGAAACAATTCCTTTAATAAACTGAACACAAGTGTCCTAATTCGGAATTTAACTTGCCCTAAAGCCTACAGACCGGTGAACCTGACACATCTTGAGAGCAACACAAAATCAGTTAAGGGCCACTGCGGTCCCTCTGGTTTAGATGGATTGCAAACAAATCACCCGTTGCGTGACTTGTTTGCAGTCATGTTATTACGATTTCGTGAGTCATGACGGCGGCTTTGAAGGGACTTGAGTTAGAGTACGCCATAGACACGCTGGTGTGAGATTCGTCTGCAAAAAACTGCATTTACCGTCACAGTGGGTCCCATGCTAACCTCCCTATGATGCATAGAAATATACCTACTTAGACAAGTCTTATTAGAGCCAAGTGGTTGAGTGGTTAACTCACTGGCCTGTGAGTTCAAGCCCCGCCCGTTCCGTGATTTAATTAAAAAATATATGATCTGGATCTAACCGCATCAGACATATTAACTATATTACTTAGATCTGGATCAAACCTTATCACACCATAATTACTACATTAGTTCGGTGTATATCAGTCCTGATCAGGAAATGAAATTAAAATGTATAATTAATTTGGATTATACAAGATATACAATGATACGTCCAAGTCCAATAGAATAATACGGTAATTAATTTAATTTGCAGACTGCTAACGAAAGAACTTGGATTTGGGCTGCGGGTGCCTATTGTTATAAGAATTATGAATAATATTATAACTGTTAATAATATTCAATAGGGCAATGCATTATAATACAGTAAATTTGCAGACTGCTAACGAAAGGAAGAGGATTTTGAGCTGTGCGTACCTATTGTTATATTAGTAATAATATTAATTTAACTATTACCAAAATTGTTAATTATAATAATGTTTGTAATAATCAAAATCAGAATAGCAAACCCGGTAGGGTAATATTGTTATATATTTCATGTAGCTTAAGTGTCTTCTTCCCGAGAACTAAAATTGTGTATTACGACTTCCGTGATGGCTTTACTGACCTGCTTTCCCTGTCATGTTTTCCTTGAGTCAGCGGCTATGAACCAGCCACCCATAGTCAGTCAGCCTGGGTGCTGGCTCATGACTCACGAGCCATATAACTGAGCCTGCAGTCAGTTAACCATGAGTCAGAGTACTTGCTAGCAACCCGGGAATCATTTAACTGAGCCTGCAGTCAGCCAGGGTACTGACTCAATGCAACCTAGCCACCATCAGGTGAAAGTGACTCCTAATCGTTGTTTTCTAACACGATATGTGCGTGTATTTCTGAACGCTGCACATTCCCAACCTCATGATGTTCATTATATTATATATATATATATATATATATATATATATATATATATATATATATATATATATATATATATATATATATATATATATATATATATATATATATATATATATATATATATATATATATATATATATATATATATATATATATATATATATATATATATATATATATATATATATATATATATATATATATATATTTATTTATTTATTTATTTATTATCACACTGGCCGATTCCCACCAAGGCAGGGTGGCCCGAAAAAGAAAAACTTTCACCATCATTCACTCCATCACTGTCTTGCCAGAAGGGTGCTTTACACTACAGTTTTTAAACTGCAACATTAACACCCCTCCTTCAGAGTGCAGGCACTGTACTTCCCATCTCCAGGACTCAAGTCCGGTCTGCCGGTTTCCCTGAACCCCTTCATAAATGTTACTTTGCTCACACTCCAACAGCACGTCAAGTATTAAAAACCATTTGTCTCCATTCACTCCTATCAAACACGCTCACGCATGCCTGCTGAAAGTCCAAGCCCCTCGCACACAAAACCTCCTTTACCCCCTCTCTCCAACCTTTCCTAGGCCGACCCCTACCCCGCCTTCCTTCCACTACAGACTGATACACTCTTGAAGTCACTCTGTTTCGCTCCATTCTCTCTACATGTCCGAACCACCTCAACAACCCTTCCTCAGCCCTCTGGACAACAGTTTTGGTAATCCCACACCTCCTCCTAACTTCCAAACTACGAATTCT
Source organism: Cherax quadricarinatus (assembly GCF_038502225.1). Taxonomy (NCBI): domain Eukaryota; kingdom Metazoa; phylum Arthropoda; class Malacostraca; order Decapoda; family Parastacidae; genus Cherax; species Cherax quadricarinatus. Next base: position 17,718,869 of record NC_091298.1, read on the forward strand.
CTGCATTACATTCACACCACACATTGCCCTCAGACATGACATCTCCACTGCCTCCAGCCTTCTCCTCGCTGCAACATTCATCACCCATGCTTCACACCCATATAAGAGCGTTGGTAAAACTATACTCTCATACATTCCCCTCTTTGCCTCCAAGGACAAAGTTCTTTGTCTCCACAGACTCCTAAGTACACCACTTACCCTTTTCCCCTCATCAATTCTATGATTCACCTCATCTTTCATAGACCCATCCGCTGACACGTCCACTCCCAAATATCTGAATACATTCACCTCCTCCATACTCTCTCCCTCCAATCTGATATCCAATCTTTCATCACCTAATCTTTTTGTTATCCTCATAACCTTACTCTTTCCTGTATTCACTTTTAATTTTCTTCTTTTGCACACCCTACCAAATTCATCCACCAATCTCTGCAACTTCTCTTCAGAATCTCCCAAGAGCACAGTGTCATCAGCAAAGAGCATCTGTGACAACTCCCACTTTATGTGTGATTCTTTATCTTTTAACTCCACACCTCTTGCCAAGACCCTCGCATTTACTTCTCTTACAACCCCATCTATAAATATATTAAACAACCACGGTGACATCACACATCCTTGTCTAAGGCCTACTTTTACTGGGAAATAATTTCCCTCTTTCCTACATACTCTTACTTGAGCCTCACTATCCTCATAAAAACTCTTCACTGCTTTCAGTAACCTACCTCCTACACCATACACCTGCAACATCTGCCACATTGCCCCCCTATCCACCCTGTCATACGCCTTTTCCAAATCCATAAATGCCACAAAGACCTCTTTAGCCTTATCTAAATACTGTTCACTTATATGCTTCACTAGAAACACCTGGTCCACACACCCCCTACCTTTCCTAAAGCCTCCTTGTTCATCTGCTATCCTATTCTCCGTCTTACTCTTAATTCTTTCAATAATAACTCTACCATACACTTTACCAGGTATACTCAACAGACTTATCCCCCTATAATTTTTGCATTCTCTTTTGTCCCCTTTGCCTTTATACAAAGGAACTATGCATGCTCTCTGCCAATCCCTAGGTACCTTACCCTCTTCCATACATTTATTAAATAATTGCACCAACCACTCCAAAACTATATCCCCACCTGCTTTTAACATTTCTATCTTTATCCCATCAATCCCAGCTGCCTTACCCCCTTTCATTTTACCTACTGCCTCACGAACTTCCCCCACACTCACAACTGGCTCTTCCTCACTCCTACAAGATGTTATTCCTCCTTGCCCTATACACGAAATCACAGCTTCCCTATCTTCATCAACATTTAACAATTCCTCAAAATATTCCCTCCATCTTCCCAATACCTCTAACTCTCCTCTCCTATTTTTAACTGACAAATCCATTTGTTCTCTAGGCTTCCTTAACTTGTTAATCTCACTCCAAAACTTTTTCTTATTTTCAACAAAATTTGTTGATAACATCTCACCCACTCTCTCATTTGCTCTCTTTTTACATTGCTTCACCACTCTCTTAACCTCTCTCTTTTTCTCCATATACTCTTCCCTCCTTGCATCACTTCTACTTTGTAAAAACTTCTCATATGCTATCTTTTTCTCCCTTACTACTCTCTTTACATCATCATTCCACCATTCGCTCCTCTTCCCTCCTGCACCCACTTTCCTGTAACCACAAACTTCTGCTGAACACTCTAACACTACATTTTTAAACCTACCCCATACCTCTTCGACCCCATTTCCTATGCTTTCATTAGCCTATCTATCCTCCAATAGCTGTTTATATCTTACCCTAACTGCCTCCTCTTTTAGTTTATAAACCTTCACCTCTCTCTTCCCTGATGCTTCTATTCTCCTTGTATCCCATCTACCTTTTACTCTCAGTGTAGCTACAACTAGAAAGTGATCTGATAAATCTGTGGCCCCTCTATAAACTATGTACATCCTGAAATCTACTCAACAGTCTTTTATCTACCAATACATATTCCAACAAACTATTGTCATTTCGCCCTACATCATATCTTGTATACTTATTTATCCTCTTTTTCTTAAAATATGTATTACCTATAACTAAACCCCTTTCTATACAAAGTTCAATCAAAGGGCTCCCATTATCATTTACACCTGGCACCCCAAACTTACCTACCACACCCTCTCTAAAAGTTTCTCCTACTCTAGCATTCAGATCCCCTACCACAATGACTCTCTCACTTGGTTCAAAGGCTCCTATACATTCACTTAACATCTCCCAAAATCCCTCTCTCTCCTCTACATTCCTCTCTTCTCCAGGTGCATACACGCTTATTATGACCCACTTTTCGCATCCAACCTTTACTTTAATCCACATAATTCTTGAATTTACACATTCATATTCTCTTTTCTCCTTCCATAACTGATCCTTCAACAGTACTGCTACCCCTTCCTTTGCTCTAACTCTCTCAGATACTCCAGATTTAATCCCATTTATTTCCCCCCACCGAAACTCCCCTACCCCCTTCAGCTTTGTTTCGCTTAGGGCCAGGACAACCAACTTCTTTTCATTCATAACATCAGCAATCATCTGTTTCTTGTCATTCTTGTACCACCTCTAGAACTGTCATGGGGACCCTCATCCTCAGAGAAAAGAATAAACTTGCTTCAGGGAAAACTCAAGGTTTTCCCTGAAGCTGTTTGAGAATTTTCTCCTACCACCCCCTATATTTCAAGTATGTTATATATATATATATATATATATATATATATATATATATACATATATATATATATGTATATATATATATATATATATATATATATATATATATATATATATATATATATATATATATATATATATATATATATATATATATATATATATATATATATATATATATATATATATATATATATATATATATATATATATATGCAATAAGATCACAATAAACAAATGATATCACAATATGCAGATTATTATTATTATAATCAAGGGGGAAGCGCTAAACCCGGAGGATTATAGTGCGCCTGGGGGGGATGTGGAAGGCATTCAGGCTTAATTCGGGGAACTGGAGCACAGATCCAATTCCCTAAATCAAGAGCCCCTCACCAACATCAAGGAACCTTCCTTGAGGGGTCACAATATGCAGAATAACCACTGTGAAAAAAATAGTGAAATTCCAAGCGCTTTCGTGACTTCTCACATTATCAAGAAACTATAATAATGTGAGAAATCACGAATTCGCTTGGAATTTCACTACTTTTTTTTCACAGTGGTTGTTCTGCATATATATATATATATATATATATATATATATATATATATATATATATATATATATATATATATATATATATATGAAAACAGGCAATTTTAATAATGCAGAACAAGCCATACAGGGATGAAAATCTTTAGCTCTAGATCTTTCGTAGTCTCGTGCGTCGTCAGGAGCTATCCAATGTTGCAAGACAGCAACAGATAAGATTCGAAATTCTCTGAAGCAAGGCAGAAGTTACCAGTAGCAGCCCATGTCGGAGTGAGGACCGCCACCGACCCCAACACCAACCTCCCGTCTCCCTCACACTCTTCCGGGGTAAGGGGAGGTGGGGACCTCAAATATTTACAGAAAGCAAGTTACAGAATACTAAGCAAACGCAGTAGTTAGCCCAAAACCGCATCTGATGGATATCAACTGATCTAATGCCGTATGAAATAATTTTATCTAAGTGGTTAATACACCCCGAAACTCAAGTTATATGTAACATTGCATTATTATACGAATCAGATTAATTAGTTGTCAACCTATTCTATCATGTCGGAGAATGTTCCAGAAAGCGCCAGCAAAGATTACATATTTACTTACTACTAACATATGTACCAATCTTGCAGTTGTTATGGAGCAGGATCTGGCTGAGTGGCGAAAGAACTGTGGCCTTTGATACAGGGTGTGCAGGTTCGAATCCTACCTGAAGAGAAAGATGCCACCGGCGACACATAACGAATTAGGATCACTAGGGTGTATTGTCAACCCAATCTCATTTTACTACTACAGTTTATTTTAACTTGGTATTCAACGTCAATTTCTTTGTTTCCAATTTGTTTTCAAACACTATTTTATTTATTTTTAATAAGATTAAGTCTAGGCTCAGTTACAAAAACCTATATTTACCCAAGAATAAGCAAATAAAAAATCAGCCGCAATTCGTATGATAACGAAACTGCCGAGGAGACAAAAAAAAAAAGCAACTTTTTCAGCAAATGTCTTTTAGGTTAGGTCTGGTTGTCTTCTATTTATAAAAAAAAAATATAACATACCACAACGTAAAAATTATAAAAACGTGTACGATAAAGGTGATAAGTTCTGCCGCGCGAAAGAGAAAACGGGTACTCACTGAGCGCAGTAGAAAAAACTGAAATTTGGACTGTTAAGAAGTCTGCATCAGTCCTCTGCTTGACTGTCTTTACAAGAGTCCCTTCTACAAGAGTCAGATGTCTGTGATTAAGAGGACGGGTTTAGATGTATTAAATCAACTCCATAAGAACACGTGCGAGACCCTCCAAGCAAAAGCTATGCGAGGCTTGAGGTTCGAGGATCTAGAAACAAAGCGAACATGACAATACTGGATTAGTTATATTGATAAGGAAGTACTAAACCCGTAAGGTTCATACAGCTTCAGTGGAATGAGAGGTAATGAGGTTTAATCCAGGGAAGGGGAGGGTAGCTCCAATTCCTTATAACAACAATTCCTTCACCAGCATAATGGAAATCCCACTTGAAAGATATGAAATATAAGAGACGAGTTGCACAATGATCTACTGCCAAAACTCATTGTCTGGTATCCCAACTTTGCAATTTATTTGCTTTAAATAGACATATGACTATAATAATCACGCGTCATGTGAAAATATTTTATAAATTCAAACAGCAGACGTATTTTTTCCTATATAACTGAACAAAGCCTAAACGTTGGGCCCCAGGTCATGGACCCATCACGTGCCTATGTAAAATTTCGACTACCGTCAATCGGATGGGTATGAAGTGGTGCATAATAAGCCTTTCAAATGTACTTACATTACACTAGACCCAACCTATTGCGATATTTGTCACTTCCACTACGAGGGATTATTCCTGAAAGCTATGGGTCATTAGGGCACGACGGACCACAGCCACTACATCACAGTGGTATTACCTCAGCAACTACATCGCAATGGCAGTACAATAATCATCAGTAAATACTAAAGCAATAAGTACAGAAGTAGCACCAAAGAAATTGGAACAGTACCACAAACATATCGCAACAGTTCTACAATTGTAGTAGTACCACACCCACTTAGGTTGTAGTTCAGATACTAAATATTAAGATAACCACTACAGTAATAATAATACCACAAGAGTACCATAATCACTGCAGTAGTTAGTTCAGTTTCGGATATTTACCAAAAAAAAAATTACAATATATAGACGTAGCAAATTTAGACAATATATACGACAAAGAATTTTCCGGAAAACTTATATTACGTGCAGCGTTACGAACAGGTCTTAAACTGACAAGTACTAAAAAAGTGTTACAATGATTGTTACATAAATTTATTGTATTTACTCATGAAGCTAAATGTACACGTTAAATATTGACATGTTCATACTTGAATTTAAATGCACTTAGAATAGTCTAAAAATGTTGTTAGTGTTAATTTAAATGTAAATGTGCATTGTTTGCATGTATTTAAATAACTTCAACGAAGAAAATATATTTTTTTTTGTGAAATATGGCAAATACAATTTGGATGACAATTAACAAATCGGATTGTTTTAAACATGTTTTTAAGGTTTAAACGGAGCAAAAGAGGGTGGTAAATGCAAGAAAAAAAACAGAATAATCTGTTAATATGAGGTTGGGACAAATATTTTTACCTAGTAAAATAATCGTCAATTTTGAATACTGTACTAGGAGACAGTAGTACCTGGACAACAATACATCTACAGAAGTACCACAAAAGGAATAGCGGAAGATGAAGAGGAAATGCGAACAGCAGTAGGGAGGGGGCATTAAACCTGTAGGGGTCATACAGTGCGTGGGGAATGGGAGGATGCAATCATGTTCGATCTAAGATACTGGAATATATGTCCAAACCTTTGGATCAAGAGCCTCATCGGCATCACGGCAACTCTCTTAACAGGAGCAGTTGGTGGAAGAGGAACAGCAGGTAGGTGAGGAGGAACAGAGAATAAGGCGGAACAGAAGGTAAGGAGGAACTGCAGTAGGTGAAGACGAACAGTAGATGAGAAGCAACAGCAGGTGAGAAGAAATAGGTCAAATAGGTGAGGATGTACAACAGATGGGAGGAAACAGTAGAGGGTGAAGAAGAGTAGCAGACTATGGTAAGGAAGAACAGAAGGTTATCAGGAACAACAGATGCGGAGAGACAGCAAGAGAAAGTGAACACTTGAAGGTGAGGATGAAGAGCAAGAGATGAGAAGGAACAGGTAAAGAAGCAGCAAGTGAAGAGGAACAGCAGGTGAAGGAACATGAGAAACAGCAGGCGAGGGAATAGGAGGAACAGCAGGCGAGGGAACAGGAGGAACAGCAGGTGAGGGAACAACAGAAACAGCAGGTGAGGAAACAAGAACAGCAGGTGAGGGAACAGATGGAACAGCAGGTGAAAAGAACCAACAGTAGGTGAGGGACCAAGAGGAACAGCATGGAACAGATGGAACAGCAGGTGAAGAGGAACAAGGCTAAGAAGTCACTTGTAACAAAACATTTTATTTGTAAATGCTCTGACCTATATATACAGATGTATAGGTATCTTTTACCACAAAATTTGACTCCTTAGCAACCCATTCGACCTACAAGTGCCTACAGCTACCATCCACAATGTGGTACACAAGTATCCCCATTAACAATTTATACTCACTCCATATGGGTTAAAAAAATCGTGGAACCCATCAGTGCATAAAACCAGAGGGGCCCGCCCATCAATAACTTAGTAGGTAAGTACTTTAGTAAAACTACTAGAACTTGCAAGACAAGTCTCTCTCAAACCCATCCCTGCTCACGTATACATATTCAACTTATTTTTAAAGCTACCCAAAGTGTTAGCTTCAATGGCTCTACCTGACAGTTTGTTCTACCCCAGTAAAGATTTATTAAGGAATATATAGCTTAAATACTAATTCATCCTATGAAAGTTTTAGGGTGAATTAAATAGCAACAAAGCACAATTACAGTTCATTAAAGGCTTTAAATTAAACAAGTGACATTGCTTCATAATAAATAAATAACTAAATTATATATATACATACATACACACACACACACACACACACACACACACACACAACAACAACAACAACAACAACAACAACAACAACAAGGCTAGTCCCAGAGCTCAAGGGAATGTCGTACGAGGAAAGGTTAAGGGAAATCGGACTGACGACACTGGAGGACAGAAGGGTCAGGGGAGACATGATAACGACATACAAGATACTGCGGGGAATAGACAAGGTGGACAGAGACAGGATGTTCCAGAGAGGGGACACAGGGGCAAGGGGTCACAACTGGAAGCTGAAGACTCAGACGAGTCACAGGGACGTTAGGAAGTATTTCTTCAGTCATAGAGTTGTCAGCAAGTGGAATAGCCTAGCAAGTGAAGTAGTGGAGGCAGGAACCATACATAGCTTTAAGAAGAGGTATGACAAAGCTCAGGAAGCAGAGAGAGGACCCAGTAGCGATCAGTGAAGAGGCGGGGCCAGGAGCTGAGTCTCGACCCCTGCAACCACAATTAGGTGAGTACAATTAGGTGAGTACACACATACACACGTATATATATATATATATATATATATATATATATATATATATATATATATATATATATATATATATATATATATATATATATATATATATATATATATATATATATATATTTTTTTTTTTTTTTTTTTTCAACAAACCGGCCGTATCCCACCAAGGTGGGGTGGCCCAAAAGGAAAAATGAAAGTTTCTCCTTTTACATTTAGTAATATATACAGGAGAAGGGGTTACTAGCCCCTTGCTCCCGGCATTTTAGTTGCCTCTTACAACACGCATGGCTTACGGAGGAAGAATTCTGTTCCACTTCCCCATGGAGATAAGAGGAAATAAACAAGAACTAGAAAGAAAATAGAAGAAAACCCAGATGGGTGTGTACATATATGTTTGTACATGTATGTGTAGTGTGACCTAAGTGTCAGTAGAAGTATCAAGACGTACCTGAAATCTTGCATGTTTATGAGACAGAAAAAAAGACACCAGCAATCCTACCATCATGTACAACAATTACAGGTTTCCGTTTTACACTCACTTGGCAGGACGGTAGTACCTCCCTGGGCGGTTGCTGTCTACCAACCCACTACCTAGGATATATATAATATATATATATATATATATATATATATATATATATATATATATATATATATATATATATATATATATATATATATATATATATATATATATATAACAATCACAGACAGGCGATCTTAACTATGCAAGACAACTCACAGGAGGGGATGTGGAAATCTTTAGCTCAAGTACTTTCGCACTTCTCAGTGCGTCATCAGGAACTATGCAAAGTTGCAAATGAAGGAGTGAGGAGAAGTTTTTTTCTCAGAATAGCGCAGAGTGGGCCTGTCGCCTCCTCCTGGCTATCTTAGAATCCAAGAGAGCCAGGAGGAGGCGACAGGCCCTCTCTGCTCTATTCTGAGCAAAAACTTCCCCTCACTCTAGCTGCAACCTTGCAATATTGCATACCTCCTGATGACGCACTGAGAAGTGCGAAAGTACTTGAGCTAAAGATTTCCACCCCTCAGTGGCTTGTCTTGCATATATATATTATTATTTTATTATTATCACACTGGCCGATTCCCACCAAGGCAGGGTGGCCCGAAAAAGAAAACTTTCACCATCATTCCCTCCATCACTGTCTTGCCAGAAGGGTGCTTTACACAACAGTTTTTAAACTGCAACATTAACACCCCTCCTTCAGAGTGCAGGCACTGTACTTCCCATCTCCAGGACTCAAGTCCGGTCTGCCGGTTTCCCTGAACCCCTTCATAAATGTTACTTTGCTCACACTCCAACAGCACGTCAAGTATTAAAAACCATTTGTCTCCATTCACTCCTATCAAACACGCTCACGCATGCCTGCTGGAAGTCCAAGCCCCTCGCACACAAAACCTCCTTTACCCCCTCCCTCCAACCTTTCCTAGGCCGACCCCTACCCCGCCTTCCTTCCACTACAGACTGATGCACTCTTGAAGTCACTCTGTTTCGCTCCATTCTCTCTACATGTCCGAACCACCTCACCCTTCCTCAGCCCTCTGGACAACATTTTTGGTAATCCCGCACCTCCTCCTAACTTTCAAACTACGAATTTTCTGTATTGTATTCACACCACACATTGCCCTCAGACATGACATCTCCATTGCCTCCAGCCTTCTCCTCGCTGCAACATTCATCACCCATGCTTCACACCCATATAAGAGCGTTGGTAAAACTATACTCTCATACATTCCCCTCTTTGCCTCCAAGGACAAAAAGGGGAATGTATGAGAGTTTAGTTTTACCAACGCTTTTATATGGGTGTGAAGCATATATATATATATATATATATATATATATATATATATATATATATATATATATATATATATATATATATATATATATATATATATATATAGTATCAAATATGTAAAACTTGCTATTGTGGCTTAAATATAAGGCAAGCGAAAATAAAATTATTCTGAACCTAACGAAACAAAATATTTCATTGTGTTTGTTTATTATTAAATTATTGTAAACTTATCTAAAGTATATTTAGTTGGATTAGGCTAAATTAATTTGCGCTTGTTATAATAAGGTTAGGTAAGTTTTCTAAGGTTATTTTGGTACAAATTTATTATTTTTTTTTGCATTAACACAATAAAATACATCTTTAAACGTATAAGAGAAAATTTTAGAGAGGACTTAATTTTAAATGAGTACTTGTTAACTGACCAGTTTTACCTATCCAGCACGACATATATATATATATATATATATATATATATATATATATATATATATATATATATATATATATATATATATATATATATATATATATATATATATATATATATATATATATATATATATATATATATATATATATATATATAATATATATTATATATATATATATATATATATATATATATATATGTATATATATATATATATATATATATATATATATATATATATATATATATATATATATATATATATATATATATATATATGAATGAGTTTTCCTTAACCTAATTGAACCAAATCTAACATCCTAGTAACCTAGTCACACCTAATCTGCTAACTTAACCAAGCCAATCATAATTTTATCCGCTAACTCGTTGAAACGCAGGAGGGAGAGATATATCATAATCTACACTTGAAAAATCTTTGAAGGAATGGTCCCAACTCTGCACACAGAAATCACTCCCTACGAAAGTAAAAGACTGGGCAGGCGATGCAAAATGCCCCCAATAAAAAGTAGGGGCGCCATTAGTACATTAAGGGAAAACACCATAAGTGTCCAGGGCCCAAGACTGTTCAACAGCCTCCCATCAAGCATTAGGGGAATTGCCAATAAACCCCTGGCTGCCTTCAAGAGAGAGCTGGACAGATACCTATAGTCAGTGCCGGATCAGCCGGGCTGTGGCTCGTACGTTGGACTGCGTGCGGCCAGCAGTAACAGCCTAGTTGATCAGGCCCTGATCCATCGGGAGGCCTGGTCATGGACCGGGCCGCGGGGGCGTTGATCCCCGGAATAACCTCCAGGTAACCTCCAGGTAACTTAACCTAACCAGACTGACTAATCTAACCTGTTAACCTATCCTAATCAAACCAAGAGGGAAGAGGGAAAGGATAAACAGAGACATGGCATAAAGATGTATTAAGAAAAAAAGTAAACCTTAATCATATATACGGTATACGTATCTTCACAGGTAAAATAAACATCCTACGTTTTTGGTGTTGCTATGATTATAAGCAATAATTACCGTAGGCTGCATGGGCACTGTTATCCCTTACATGTTTTCTTTGAGATACATTTTATTTATACTACAGAATCAGGAGTTAACACAGGCACTCAGTATACAATGTTCATGTTCCATTTTAGAGGCTGTGAACATGTGTGTCTGTTGTCAGGATTGAGAAACATTGTTTTAAATTAACTGTATGCCGATTTCGTCAAAATTGAATAAAATTTTACCTACATATGAATCAAAATTGTGAAGGTGTCGTCCAGAGGGTGCCATGAGCCTAACCAAAACAAACCCTATCTTGACACCTAAATTATCTTTATCTTAGAACAACTTTATCGAAACCAACAAATATAAACCCCTATGAACTTATGCCATTGTCTTCCCTTTCATTCGCTGCGGCGAGAAGTTCAAATGCTACTCCACACAACAAAATATTGGATATTCATCTGGAAATGTGCATGGTGTTTGTGGACAAATTTACTGACGTCACGCCCACAAAATAAACAACACTGTCTTCGGCCTCACAATCTGTCTTTACATGAGTTTTACATCCGTTCTCTCTCCTCCGAGCCCACCTGCTGGCTGGACCGAGAGTAAGTAGTAAGAAAAATACATGATAAACTCATCTTACTGACCTGGTGAATGTGAAATAAGTGCAAGTACTCCCTCAGACACACAAACTAACACAACACACGTTCAACGCGGATATTGATCGAGGAGTTCCTTCGCGCGCAGCCACACCCAGCGTCCGAAACAGTGGGCAAGTCTGCCTTCAAATTCCTCCCTCTAGTATATCACAAAAACTACGAATTATTCACGTAAATTTAAACTGAGTAGAAAGCATAGATCCGGTTGATTTTACTTCAGGGTGGTTTGTAGCTCAGCTGGGTTAGTAGGGAGAGGTGTGAGAGAGAGCATGGATAAGCAGCAGACGATACACCGGAGAGTTTGGCGCCATAACAGATGAAGGCAACGAGGCGCTGGTCTGCATTTTTCAAGAGGTGAGATTGGATAGGGTCATCAGCTTCCCCATGAGACCTGATATTGCCATTAAATGAAGCTCCTTGGGATGAAGAGGGTAAATATAACGGTTTAATGAAGCTCTCAAACAGAAAAGAGCCACTTCTGTTAATATAAATGGTACAGCTGATTGGTTTGTTGTGGAATATTTTTTTTCTAAAGCAGTTTTTTATGTCTACCCAAGAAGGATAAACATAACATTATTTTTTACGACATTTCTTTTAACCTTGTGTTTTAATATCTTATTATTCTTCGAAAGTTTCCTAAGTAGGTCGGGATTGTATCCTTACCATTTCAAACCTTGTTTTTATCTATGTGCACTTATGCATATATATATATATATATATATATATATATATATATATATATATATATATATATATATATATATATATATATATATATATATATATATATATATATATATATATATATATATATATATATATATATATTATTTATTTATTTATTTATATATATGTGTGTGTGTGTGTGTGTGTGTGTGTTAATGTAAAAATCACAAAATTTGATTAACACAAGCCTATCCGATGTTATCCTGACGCCAAATGACTTCGAACAGGCGATAAATGACATGCCCATGCACTCTGCCCCAGGGCCAGACTCATGGAACTCTGTGTTCATCAAGAACTGCAAGAAGCCCCTATCACGAGCCTTTTCCATCCTATGGAGAGGGAGCATGGACACGGGGGTCGTCCCTCAGTTACTAAAAACAACAGACATAGCCCCACTCCACAAAGGGGGCAGTACAGCAACAGCAAAGAACTACAGACCAATAGCACTAACATCCCATATCATAAAAATCTTTGAAAGGGTCCTAAGAAGCAAGATCACCACCCATCTAGAAACCCATCAGTTACACAACCCAGGGCAACATGGGTTTAGAACAGGTCGCTCCTGTCTGTCTCAACTACTGGATCACTACGACAAGGTCCTAAATGCACTAGAAGACAAAAAGAATGCAGATGTAATATATACAGACTTTGCAAAAGCCTTCGACAAGTGTGACCATGGCGTAATAGCGCACAAAATGCGCGCTAAAGGAATAACAGGAAAAGTCGGTCGATGGATCTATAATTTCCTCACTAACAGAACACAGAGAGTCGTCGTCAACAGAGTAAAGTCCGAGGCAGCTACGGTGAAAAGCTCTGTTCCACAAGGCACAGTACTAGCTCCCATCTTGTTCCTCATCCTCATATCCGACATAGACAAGGATGTCAGCCACAGCACCGTGTCTTCCTTTGCAGATGACACCCGAATCTGCATGACAGTGTCTTCCATTGCAGACACTGCAAGGCTCCAGGCGGACATCAACCAAATCTTTCAGTGGGCTGCAGAAAACAATATGAAGTTCAACGATGAGAAATTTCAATTACTCAGATATGGTAAACATGAGGAAATTAAATCTTCATCAGAGTACAAAACAAATTCTGGCCACAAAATAGAGCGAAACACCAACGTCAAAGACCTGGGAGTGATTATGTCGGAGGATCTCACCTTCAAGGACCATAACATTGTATCAATCGCATCTGCTAGAAAAATGACAGGATGGATAATGAGAACCTTCAAAACTAGGGAGGCCAAGCCCATGATGACACTCTTCAGGTCACTTGTTCTATCTAGGCTGGAATATTGCTGCACTCTAACAGCACCTTTCAAGGCAGGTGAAATTGCCGACCTAGAAAATGTACAGAGAACTTTCACGGCGCGCATAACGGAGATAAAACACCTCAATTACTGGGAGCGCTTGAGGTTTCTAAACCTGTATTCCCTCGAACGCAGGAGGGAGAGATACATGATTATATACACCTGGAAAATCCTAGAGGGACTAGTACCGAACTTGCACACGAAAATCACTCACTATGAAAGCAAAAGACTTGGCAGACGATGCACCATCCCCCCAATGAAAAGCAGGGGTGTCACTAGCACGTTAAGAGACCATACAATAAGTGTCAGGGGCCCGAGACTGTTCAACTGCCTCCCAGCACACATAAGGGGGATTACCAACAGACCCCTGGCAGTCTTCAAGCTGGCACTGGACAAGCACCTAAAGTCAGTTCCTGATCAGCCGGGCTGTGGCTCGTACGTTGGTTTGCGTGCAGCCAGCAGCAACAGCCTGGTTGATCAGGCGCTGATCCACCAGGAGGCCTGGTCACAGACCGGGCCGCGGGGGCGTTGACCCCCGAAACTCTCTCCAGGTAAACTCCAGGTTATAACAAGCGCAATTTAATTTAACCTAATCCAACTAATTATATTTTAGATAAGTTAGTGATAAACAAACACAATAGAATATATTTTTTTCGTTAGGTTCAGAATGATTTTTGCGAAATTATTGCATATACAAATTTTCGCTTCCCTTATTTGGCAAGAAGAGCGTTGCTATTTAAGCCAAAACCGCAAGTTTAACATATTCGGCACGATATGTGTGTGTGTGTGTATACTCACCTAATTGTACTCACCTAATTGTGGTTGCAGGGGTCGAGACTCAGCTCCTGGCCCCGCCTCTTCACTGATCGCTACTAGGTCCTCTCCCTCTCTGCTTCCTGAGCTTTGTCATACCTCTTCTTAAAACTATGTATGGTTCCTGCCTCCACTACTTCATTTGCCAGGCTATTCCACTTCCTGACGACTCTATGACTGAAGAAATACTTCCTAACGTCCCTGTGACTCGTCTGAGTCTTCAGCTTCCAGTTGTGACCCCTTGTTTTTGTGTCCCCTCTCTGGAACATCCTATCTCAGTCCACCTTGTCTATTCCCCACAGTATCTTGTATGTCGTTATCATGTCTCCCCTGACCCTTCTGTCCTCCAGTGTCGTCAGTCCGATTTCCCTCAACCTTTCCTCGTACGACATTTCCCTGAGCTCTGGGACTAGCCTTGTTGCAAACCTTTGTACTTTCTCTAACTTCTTGACGTGCTTGACCAGGTGTGGGTTCCAGACTGGTGCTGCATACTCCAGTATGGGCCTAACATACACAGTGTGTGTGTGTGTGTGTGTGTGTGTGTGTGTATGTATGATATTCCTCAAGGTATTTGGCACTACAGTTGCAAATGTCTCTTCAGGAGCAATGAAGTGAGAAGAATGAATTGCAGGAGAGCCTAAGAGCGCGTCTGGAGACACAGTTCAGTCTTTCATGGCTGGACTGTGTCTCTGGACATAATAATAATGGTGTGTTCATCAATAATAACTCCTCCTGGGATGTTCCTTGATATCGGCGAGGGGCTCTTGATCCAAGGGATTGGACCTGACCTTCCCTTCCTTGAATCAAACCTGACTGCCTCTCAGTACCCCAAGCGCTGTATAAGGTATATGTTCTATTATTACTTGCTTTTTCCAGATTTTTTTCTAATTATCTCAGAGTGTTAAATAATTTTATATTTTTATTCCAGTTGCTGTAACACGTCCATAATAATATGCTCTACTTTCATACTTTGTACAGTAAATAAATGTTTGTAAAATGAAGATTTTATTAAATAGTTTTTGGGCAGGTCGACTGGGCGCAGCTTCACCTTTACTATAGGCAAAAAATATTCTAAATTCTGTTAGTCCCTCTACTGTGTAGGTTTGTGGTTTAGTTGTCTAGAAACTGTTTTATGCGTGGCATTATGGTTCTAGAACCTATGCATTAGGGCAATGCAGACGTTCAAATTTATTGTTAATAGTTTTGCTAAAGAACGAAAGTGCATGTCTAATAGACAATGCAAAATATAATTTGAACTTGGTTAATTGATTTGTTACATATAAAACTATTGACTACAAGGTCATTATGGCCCTCGTGTAGAGGATAGGTTGTGACTAATAAAACCCAATATACAACGGTTGTATATTTCGGTATATTTACACTGATCATTTACTATTTTTTTCTAAGGATTAAAGTACTCTTGACTAGTGGTACATAGGTTAACTTTATCTTTAAGGCTAAAAAACAAAACAAATGCAGTTACATGGCAGGTTTATTGCCTGTGCAGTATCAAGCCAGACTTGATAAGCTTCCCTGAGCTGGAAAAAATTATCAATAAACTTTCCCTGTAACTGTACTTGTGTCCTTATATATATATATATATATATATATATATATATATATATATATATATATATATATATATATATATATATATATATATATATATATATATATGTATATATATACATGTACATATATTCTCGCTTACCATGAGGCCGGCCAGTACAACATAGGTTCGAATATATATATATATATATATATATATATATATATATATATATATATATATATATATAAAGAGAGAGAGAGAGAGAGAGATGGGTTCCACCTCTGGTGTAAATTGTGGAACCCATAGCCTCGAAGTGGATAAAAAGGCTTCAAGGAAGAATATTTGGATTTCTTCCTGAAGCCATATGAATATTCCACTTCTACCACCCCATCTTTTCATTCTTTTTTACCATTAGGTATATTTTATTACCTAATATAGTACAAAAGATTTAAGAGATACATTGTTGATATAAAGATGGCATGTACAGTGCATGAGGTATGAGAGATACATGTCTAGGACAGAGTGTTTCATATTAGTCACTGATTATAATGCGAAAATCTCATCCGGCTCCCCAGAGCTGGGGCACGTGCCCAAAATAAAGTAGGCATTACCCCTCTGAACAGCAGTGCTGAGTTGCTGGAACAAAAAACTAGCTACCCTGGGATCCCTAGTTACCCTAATGAGTCTTTTGCCTAGTGGTATTAATCAATAACAACACTGCGACTAGCCGAGGATTCGAACCTATGTTGTTTTGGCCCACCTCA